>NC_066584.1:67512286-67812286 GCF_024323335.1 Lathyrus oleraceus
ACCTATTCAGTTTTTGTCCATATATCAATAAACGACCTTTGCAGGATATAAATGTCTACTCGAGGGTTGGCATTGACATGACATTCTACCCCTAATACATTGGTGATGTTCGGATTAGTTGCATTCTCTTTCTGCATTTCTCCATTGCATTGCAAAGGGAAAATTTAGGTCCTTTTGTATTTAATTATCTTCCACCATGAATGTATGAAGACTGTCGTCATTCTTACCTTTTAGTTCAAGATAATTAAATAGGGGCAACTGTCATACCCCAAATTTTGTCATGCTCTGATTGCATTACATTCATTTGCATTCATATAATCATTTCATCCAGTAACGCCGTATTTAAATCTTCATATATTGGGTCATTGGTCTAACCCTATGGTCTTGATCATGGCATTTGTTTCAACCACAACTCCATTTGTGCCTCATTATCACGTAACCACTTCGTTTGGTTATGAACCCTCATAAGAGATGTGCATTTGGGAAATTTGGTATAAAGATTAAGGAAAGTCAACATTTGGTTCGCCATTTGATTATTGCGAATGTCAAAATATGTGCAAACTCATCCACATATTTCGCTCATTTCATCTAACTCCATCATCATGCCTTTTCCATAATAAGATCCGTGTGAGATGTTTTCCCTCCTCCTTAAAAAGGAAAATTTGTCTATTAATTTAAAGGTTTTTTTATGAAAAAGCTAACCCATGTATTAGAGTCTCCCATTCTAAGGCACATGAACTTGATTACGGGATTGGTTTTTTGTTTCAAGTTAGGGCGTGTGTGGCCTTGGTCATTCTAATAGAGTCATCTTCTACTTATGGCATGTGTTTTGATTTCTAACTTCAAGTATAGGCAAGGAATGAACATGTTTCATCCTTTGCCAATAAAATTTCGTTTGCACTTAAGGGACTGTCTTGAAGAGTTCGTTAAATTAAAATTTAAAGAGAAACAACTGTGCTTAAGATTCCTTTTTCAAAGTTACATTGAATCTTACTTGGAAAAATAAATAAAAATATAAAGAAATCATTGGACGTGCAAAGTAGCATTAAGATACATTTTTGAGACCTTTCTATCCATTTTGACATCAACTTATCCCTAATCTTAGAGCATCTTGTTTATCCTTGATTAAAAATGACATCATTAAAACTCCCACGTTAAGCCCATCTTCTAGCTTGGATGACCCTGTCTACCATAACCTGTTAAGAGAAAGAGGAGTTATTTCCAAGCATTACAAAGAAGCCCTATTGCAAAGCGTTTCTAAGATACAACAACTAAAGACAAGAGAGGAACTAAAGTCGGTAGCGTTCATATGATGAAAACCTACCATAGCATCAAAAAACTCAGAGTTAAGATACAGTGTCCTAGTAAGAAGAGGAGATAAATTCAATTCAGTTAAGAAATACGTTTGGGACCACAAAATATTGGCAAAGCGCAACGCTACGAAAGATGGATTTTTTTCAAAAGATTGTTGCGATACCACTCAAGAGGATCCCCACAAAATCATGGATTTTCTTTCTAAACGGATTGATCCGAATAAGAGACCTCAACCTCACCATCACGAAAGATTTTCCCAATATAAAAACGATCATGATACACATAATAAGGCATTTTTTTTGGAACCTGGCGGTTATGAAAAAGACGCTACTAGATCCAAAACCTCAAAAGAAAAAGCTCAAAAATTGATGAATTACTTAGAGTCTATGAAAAACTCTGAGATAATTCAAGCTAAACCTAACATCAAGCAGAACAACAATAAAATTTGGAAAGCAAAGAGAGGAGGACATTTAAACAAAGAGAAATCAGAGAAGACTTATTTGTTTCCACCAAGAGATCTCCTCGGATTAGTTTCGTTTGGGTAAGCCTTTACTCTTTTCCTCAAGCAGGAGGTAATAGCCTCTTCGAATTAGGGTTTCCGCTTGTTACGTTCTCTTTTTTAAAAGCTCTTGCTGTAGATGGTGTCTAACGTTGCATACTGGTGGGAGTTTCGATTTGTATGTTTTGGTTTTCATATCTACTGTGTGTAAATCTAGACGCTTGGGTTGGGATTTTAGGCAAAACGCGTCCGAATTTGGATTGTAGGGGAAAAGTAAAGAGGGTATAATGTTTGGAATTTAGGTTTTGGGAGCAGTGGTTCATCGGAGAAGAAGGTGGCGCCGCCGTTGTTGGCCGGAAACCACCGTCTTCTCCGGAAGGTCGCGACCGAAAGGGATGGTCGGAATTCGCAGAGCGCTTTTAGGTTTGTGAACTGAAGAAAGAGAATACATTGTGAAGAATTGCGTTGTTCTAATAAGAGTAAGAACTTAAAGCTTGGTTGTTGGTTAAGTCCGGTGGTGACAAGTGTCTCCACCGTGTACACTTGTCACCAGACAGTTGGTCCGTTCCGGTTGATATCGTGCGACACTCACATACCCTTAACGTGTCATAGCATGCTCATCATCCGTCCATCTCTGTTGACCTGGATAGGTCACAAGATCCAACGGTCCTGGATCTTGCTTCGTGGTCAATTCGTTGACCGGGAGCTCCACTGAATTCATGGGCTATGTTTTAGGGCCTTCGAATTGGGCCCAAAGTCTTTTGGCTAATTCAACCCCCTTTACTGTTATGCAGTGCGCCCAGATTTGGGCTTTTTCTCACTTTCAGCCCATTTCCTTTTATTTCTTGCTTGTTGATTTATTTATTTATTTCATGTTTTTATTGATACATGTAAGATATATATTAGAGTATTATTGCTACAAAAATAATGTTTTTATTTGATCAACTTTTATTTTAATGCTTTACTTGTGAATTTAAAATCAATCATTATTTCAATTTGTAGAATTTGTTTGAGATATCATTCTTGAATGTGCTTGATTAAACTCACTTGTGCAATTCCTAAGTTCATTTGAACCATAACTTAAGTTATATTTTCGTAATGACCATCATCCTTTAATCAATCTAATTGTCACACTAAGTCATTTAAAATTTCATATCTCTCAATTCAATGTTGAGATCATCCTTCCATAACCTTGTAAGTCGATCGCCTTTATGCGTCGCCATCAACCTCACATAGCTTACTCTTGGGCTTTCTTACAATGAGACCTATTCGATTATTAATTAATTGATTAGATGACTGATTCACTAAAAATACAATTTATCCACAAAATTAAAACTTGGATCCAATATCGAGTATTTTATTCAAAATTAATTAAAAAATACCTAAGTACAATTAAATACCATTTCATAATAACGAAGTGAAAAGGGGGATGGTTTTGAGATTTCAACTCCTCTCCTCGATTATTTGAATACGAGTTCTCTTACTCGATTAGTCGAATAATCGTCATTTCTAATCCTCTTAAGCATAATTAAATAAAAACATGCTTACAACAAGTGAAATGAAAAGGGGGATGGTTTTAAGCCTTTAACTCCTCCCCTCGATTGTTTGAATACGAGTTTTCTTACTCGGTCAGTTAGACACTCGTCATTTCTTTACAAACTTCTAAACCCGATTAAATCAAAACACTCTTATAATAAGCGAACTGAAAAGGGAGATGGTTTTAAGTTTTCATTTCCTCTCCCCAATTGTTGGAATACGAGTTCTCTTAATCGGCCAGTCGAACAATTGTCATTTTCCCAAACATATAATCTAATCAAATCATTTTTCATAATAAACTATACGAAAAGGGAGATGGTCTTGAGCCATCGATTCCTCTCCTCAAATGCTTGGATATGAGTTGTTTTACTCAGCCATTCGAGTACTTGTCGTTCATTCTAAAAATACATCAACCATACATAATCCTATTTTCACAATCACCCAGATGAAAAAGAAAGTGGTCTAGAGTCTTCTATTCCCTTTTCCGATTATTAGGATACAAGTTGTCTTACTCGACTATCCGAGTGTTCGTCATCCATTCAAAACACCCTAACTATTACCAAACTCCTTTTGCAATTAAGGATGAAATGGGAGATGGTCTAAAGCCTTCGATTCCACTCCTCGATTATTAGGATACGAGTTGTCTTACTCGATAATCGAGTAATCGTCATCCAACAAAATATCTTAACACATCAAATTTATCTGTCCCCGCCCTTGTGCGATCAAAACCAATTAAACAAAGCATCAAACATATTAATACAACTTGTCACCTCCGTGTGACCAAAACCCTTCTTCAAAAAGAACACTGTTAATCCTTTCTAATACGCACGACAAACCAATGCTTAAGCCTCCGCCGAGAGTAGACAAGCCAATGTTTAGCCTTTAGAACATGATCTAAATAGTCGTTCATAAAAAACACCAACCAATCGTAGTTCTCCGAACTACGAATGCTCTGATTTCCTTATTGCACCATAAGGATACGTAGGCACGAGATTGCGAGATCTTGGCGAGCACACTAATAAAAAACCTCCCTTCTCACCTTCTGAAGTTCCCATCCATTTCTATTTTCAATCCTTTCATCACTCAAAGAAAACAAACAACATAAGTTAACATTCAAATCATAGATTAGAACTAAAAGGTTCCCGTTGAGTACAATGGACGTGAGGGGTGCTAATACCTTCCCCTTGCATAATTGACTCCCGAACCCGAATATGGTTGCGACGACCATTATTCTATTTTTTAAAGGTTTTATCGATATTTTCCTATTCCTCCATTGGAATGAATAAAGTTCGGTGGCGACTCTGTTCGAACTAAATTTTTCCGCGTCCATCGTGAGGGATCGCATTTTTCGAGGTGCGACACTCCCCAGCAGAGTTGCCACTTAATTTCTGTAGCGGTAAATTCATGATCGTCAAGCTATTGACAAGCTAGAGATCAATAAAACCAGAGTCTCCACCGCAATTTTATTATTTTCAAGGGAAAATGGAAAAAGTACAAACAAAACCCAAAAGTAAGAAGTTTTCAAATCAAAACTAATAAAATGTCAGAGATTATAGGTAAGGGGGCTGGTTACACAAAGGGAAGGTGTTAGCACCCAAAGTGTCATAGGTACTCCTAGGGAGCCCTTTTTTGTGTGCATGTGTATTTTGTACAAAATGATGTTTACAAACAAATAGAATGGAGAGATGAGAAAAGAATTCATTAATAATATTTTTGTGTTTGACAAGACCTTCGGACTTGTGCCTACATACCAACATAAAAATGAGGGATCAAAACCTCGTAGTTCGTGATACAAATTTCAAAGTGGATGCATTGCTTTTACCAAAATTAAGTTTGAAAGGCACAAAGGCCTGAAAATGGTTTGAATGAGTTAGTTCTTTTTGGATTTTGAAAGTTTAGGTCAAGTATAATTAAGTTCATTTACAAGTTTGATTAAGAAAAGAAGTTTGAAAATGCAATGGCATAAGGCCAAAGTTTCTAGTTTGCAAAGTGGTCAAAGTTTAGAACAAAATGAGTTTAATCAAAGAAGATTTTAAAAAAAAAGGGAGAGATTTTGAAATTAAATAAATGGGGAGGATATGAAGAGACTAATCCTATACACAAAATTAAAAGTTAAGGGTTGAAAAGATCTGACCAATGGGTAGCAATCCAATAGACAAGAATGTTAATAGAAACCCAAATTCCCTTGGACATTTAGAATCAAGCAATACACAAATGCACAATTATATCAATCTTGAAGAGCAAGGCATCAAATAAAGATAGCCGCATCCAAGCTTAGCCACTCCATGATCTTCTTCAAATTAGCCCATGTAACAGATGAATTCCACAAGTCACAGGTTTAAAATAACAACTTCACAGTGATCATGTTGCAGATGAACTCAAAGGGATTTTGAATGATGTATCATATGAAGTTTCAAAGTGCAAGCACTTGGTTTCATATAAAGTTGGCATTGGCCAAGTCCTTTAGCATAGGAAGGTTGCCTAAATTCTAAGTCCAATTGGTCCAAGATCAAGTCAACAGTCCACACAAAAGTCTTTTAGGGTTTTTGTTCTTATTATGTACATTAATGGTCAAAGACCACACAAGCAAACAAAATATACACAAACAAGATATATCACACAATATGGTCCAAGTGAACAAAGTGAAAATTGCATTAACATAAAAAATTAGAATGGCATGAATAATGGCAAATGAATAGAACTTAAAAATTAAAGTGCATTAAGATAAAGGACTTGAAATTAAATGTTAGTTGTTAATGAGTTAGAAGTTAGTATTGTTTTGCTTTTGCTTTTTATTTGAAGTAATTCTTTGGAGAACACTCAACCCACTTATCACAAGCATGGATCCTTGAACCAAGACATCTTCCAAAGGAAAGAAAAAAGGACAAGTTTCCACACAATACCATGAAAGAGGGGAGACTTACAATCTCACTAACTAGAATGCTATTCCTTTTTGTGTCACAAATTTAGCGCTATGTTAAGCAATTGTAATTGGACTTATGTAGAAGTCACAACTATTTAAGGTCGGGGAATAGAATTTTGGTGTTAATGCATGTTAGAGACATAGTATAATGGACTATGCTCATGAAACATACCACACACAAAAAGAATATGCAAATGAGGTGGCCTAATCTCATCCATACTTATGTTGATTTTGCAATCAACTAGCCTTATGACTTAGAGATATCATGGGCCAAATGAGATAAATGCATAAAGAATGGGAATGAGATGAAGAGGGAGGGGAATGGATCAAAACTCAAATTGGTCAAATGATGACTTTTACCAAATTAATATCATCCATTCATTTTGGGAGATGGAATGTACATTCCATCAATCCCCTAAATCCAATGATATTAACTTGACAAAGTCAAATCAACCTTGACCAAGGCCTAACAACAAGAGTCAAAATTATACAAGTCATCACAATAGGTCAACACAATTAATTGACATTTATTCAAATTAAAAACACTAAAATAATACATTTAAATTAAATATGGTTTGTAAAATTCCTAAAACCTCATCAAAACACCAAAGAAATGACCATGAGATTTATCATAGGTCAAACAAGGTCAAAGGACCTTGGAGAAAAAATTTAAGAATTTTTAAAGACTTAAAAGTATTTTTAAACAATTAAAAACAATCACAAAATCAATTAAATCATGAAAAATATTAATAATGATCCAAAAAATAATTTTAATTCAAAATATGAAAGAGGAAATAATTTGAAATTTTTTGGTGAAACTCTTATATTTTTGGATCAAGATTAAAATTAATATGAATTAATGAAAATAAGCTAATTAAAATAAAAAAAATCAGAAAATAGCAAAAAACGTGGACGGCTTGATCTCCCTCATTAATTGAGGTGGCAAATCAAGTGGATCAACGCGCGCGCTCCATGATGCACTGCAGTCAACGCGACATAGGCTTGGTATTTAAAAGTAATGCACGAGATTAAGACATTTCAAACTCATTTAATTGCTCTGAACACTTCCAGCTCATTGTCGGAGCCAAAGGCCGGTCATCTTCTCTGATGACCCTGGCCGGACTGGTTCAGTCATCACCACATCATAAATGACAAAAGAGGACATGATCTGAAAGATAAAATGGTGTAGATCATGAATATCACCTCAATTTTAACTAACTCCAAATAGATAGAGAGATATATGGAGTTGAATTTTGAGGTGTGTCAACTGAGTTACTTCGATTTGACCTCTAAGCAACTCAATCTTCTTGCCTATATTGGTAGGACTTCAGACAACCAAAGATTCAAGAGAATTGATGAAAATTGAGTGAGAATCAAAGAGATGAAGTTTTCTAAAAATCACCTTCAATGTTGTACAAAATTTGATGTTGCTTTCTTCAAACGCGATCTGATCACACTTGAGAAGCTTGCAGGAAGTGATTAGCAAGGATACAAGCCTTTGGATCCTGGAGTTTTTTGAATCTCCAACAGTTGAGATTCAAACTCAATTTTCAAATTGAAAATTCTCAGGTTTTCCTTTAAAATGAGAGGGTTTGAATTGGGGGGCAAAGTTGGCGCGCAAGGTGTCCTTGAATTGAGCACAGAGGTCATGTATTAATAACATGAGGGAGTGATATTTGCGCACTTGAAATTTTTTCCAAATTTTGCAATGTGAATGGCACGAGTGAATGGGCATGTACAGGCCCATGAGGCAATGCATTAAGGTCAAAAATCAATCATGTTGAAGTTTAAATGAAGCTTGAATGGCAAGGCAAGGTGAAATGAAGTTTGTACATTTGATTTCCTCCAATGACGCAACTCTGTTAAAGCCAAGCGCAACCCTAACAAACCTCATCCAAAACGCATGAACTTGGGTTCTTTAGAAATCTTGGATGAAGAGGAACAAATTTGATGTTGAACACTTTTTCATTTGGAGCTTGGATCATGGTGAATTTTGAGGTGGATGTTTGGAAATTTGAACATGTTGAAAAAATTTATAAGTGTCAAGCCATATATCTCAATATTCCACCTTACTTAACTTTGTATGTGAGCTTCAAATGAGAAAAGTGTCTTCATCAAAGTTATATCTATTTCAAATACCTTCAAAATGGTCACAAATTTCATGTCATTTGGATTTATAATGATAGAGTTATGAATTTTTGAAGTTTGGAAATATCACTTGTTCAATGGTATAGGTAAAAAATGACCTATAATGTATCCTCATATCACATGCTCATAAAAGTTGAATTAGCTCTTACTCCAAAAATCAAAGTTGAATTAGACACCTTGAATTTGATTGTTCAACTTAGAAATCTTTCATCTCATAAAAATTGAGCAAGTTATGGCCTTGGGAAGTTGACTTTCAAATTAGGGTTTAGACAAAATAACCTATAATGTTTCCACATAGAAAATGATTTTCCAAGAAAAACTAGCTCTAGGTCTCAACATGAAAGTTGTTTTGAATGTCATTTAGAGTAACATTTCTCTTGGAATCATTTTCATATGGTGAAAATTGTAGGAGATAGGGTCTAGGGAGACCCAGTTTTGAGTAGATGAATTCATCTGGCCAACCACCATCAGCCAACTTGCTAACCTTTAATTCTCTTGACTTTATTGGCTCATGGTAGATCATATATGCATAAGCTGATGAATTTTAAAGTTCCCCTTGAGGAATTTGATCAATTGGTGAGATATCTTGTTGGAGAAGTTACTCAAGATACCCAATAAAACTAGGGTTTCCAAGGCAAATCACCCTTAAACTCTTGAAGAAAACTTGATCAATATGACATGTAGGAATAATTGGGACTCATATATGATGCTAATAACCATTCTTGGATCAATTCATGGTTGTGCTCTTTTTCATGAGGGTCTCAAACCCTAGATATGAACTTGATAGATCAATGGTGATCATGCCCTACCTACAAAAGAATTAGGCAAATGCAAAGACATATTTTTGGTATTTTGGTTAGTAAAATGATAATATACAAGTATGATACAATCACATGGTGGTTGGTGATCTCTCTCAAAACAATCCCAATGAAACAGGGGTAATGAGGATGCCAAGGTATGATCCCAATGCTAATGCATATGATGAAATTGCATGAGGGATCGTAGGGTCAAAATTGGGGTCTTACACTATAGCGGCTTGTTGGGAAGGCCATGGATTCATGAGGCTGGACTGTAACATCGACTCTGCACCATAAATTGAAATTTGTGAAGAATGACAAGCTTGTCATCATTGGTGGGGAGAAAGCGCTTTTGGTGAGCCAACTGTCATCTTTTACGTATGTTGAAGCTGAGGAGGAGGTTGGAACTCCGTTCCAAGCCTTGTCTATTGCTAAAGTGAAGAAAACTGGGGCACCCATGTCTTCTTTCAAAGATGCTTAGAAAGTTATTGAGGCGGATATTACATATCAGTGGGGCCGAATGGTAGAAGTTGCAGATAACAAGAACATGGCCAGATTAGGATTTCAGCAAGGGTCGTTTAATGTCAGAGCTAAAGAAGTGCAACTGAGTTTCCGTAGGGGAGGGTTCATCCATGGTAACGAATAACACTCAGCTGCTGTAATCGAGGGTGATGAAGATGAAGACTGCTTCAACTTTGTGACGCATGGCAAGACTTGCAACAATTGGGTTGCTGTTGATGTTCTCATTATTGTCCATCGCTCTAAGTAATTTTTTTTTTCATTGTTTTAAGAAAAGTACTTCTTCTATGTCTAAGGGAGAAGTGAACTTTGTTAGGCATTTTTAATTATCATCAATAAAATGCAATTTTATTCATCCACATCTATGATGTTTTATTTTTAGTTTTTGCTTTTCTGAAAATGGTAATCACAAAAAACATCAATCAATATATAATAATTATCCATCTGCATAATATGTGGTCACAATTCACTTCTCTAAAATCAAAATATCAAATCATTATGCAGGTTGGTTCCCAAACCCATTGAATACAATGATCCTACTCCCTCTCTAAACTTTGATTTCCCTGTGTTTGAGGCTGAGGACGAGACTGATGATGAAGAAGTGTCTGATGAATTGTCTCGTCTACTTGAGCATGAGGAAAAAGCCATTCAGTCGTTCAAAGAGAAGATTAAGCTAGTTAACTTGGGTTCTGAATATGATGTGAAGGAAGTCAAGATTGGATCTCAATTGTGTCCAGAAGCTAAGAAAGGGTTGATTGATCTTCTCCGAGAGTATTAAGATGTGTTTGCATGGTCCTATCAAGACATTCCTAGTCTAGATCTGAGATTGTGGAACATAGATTGCCGTTGAAGCCAGAATTCCCGCCAATCAAGCAGAAGTTGAGGAGAACTCATCCTGATATGGCAGTAAAGATCAAAGAGGAGGTGCAAAAACAAATTGATGTTGGTTTTCTTGTTATCGCTGAATATCTGCAATTTGTGGCCAATATTATGCATGTTCTGAAGAAGGATGGAAAAGTCCGCATATATGTTGAGTATAGAGATTTGAGCAAAGCTAGTCCGAAAGATGAGTTCCTACTACCACACATTGACATGTTGGTAGACAATACAACTAAATTCAATGTCTTTTCGTTTATGGACGGATTTTCCGGTTATAATCAAATCAAGATGGCACCGGGAGATATGGAGAAGACCATATTCATTACACACTGGGGAACATTCTGTTATAGAGTGATGCCTTTCGATTTAAAGAATGCTTGTGCAACATACTAGAGAGCTATGACCACTCTTTTTCATGAGATGATGCATAAAGAGATCGAAGTGTATGCCGATGATATGATTGGCAAATCAAGTGATGAAGAAGGACATGTTGAGCATTTGTTGAAGTTATTCCAGCGTTTGAGGAAGTACAAACTACACTTGAATCCTAATAACTGTACTTTTGGTGTTCGTTCTGGTAAGTTGTTGGGCTTTATTGTCAGCAAGAAGGGTATTGAGGTTGATCTTGCCTAGGTCAAAGCAATAAAAGAGATGCCTGCGCCCAAAACTGAGAAGCAAGTCAGAGGTTTTCTCGGCCTCTTGAACTATATTTCAAGATTCATATCGCATATAACTGCCACATATGTGCCGATATTCAAGCTTCTTCGTAAAGATCAGTCTTGTGATTGGACCGAAGATTGCCAGAAAGCTTTTAACAATATTAAAGAGTATCTGCTTGAGCCTCCGATTCTGTCTCCACCTGTTGAAGGAAGACTGTTGATAATGTATTTGACTGTACTCGAAGAATGTATGGGCTGTGTTTTGGGTCAGTAAGATGAAACTAGAAAGAAAGAATATGTTATTTACTACCTGAGTAAGAAGTTCACAGACTGTGAGACTCGGTATTCTATGCTAGAAAAGACATGTTGGCATTGGCTTGGGCTGCTAAGCGCCTGCATCAGTATATGCTGAAACATACTACGTGTCTTGGATATCCCAAATGGATCCAATCAAGTATATTTTTGAGAAGCCTGCTTTAACTAGAAGGATTGCCCGTTGGCAGATGTTGTTATCCGAGTACAATATTGAATACTGATCTCAAAAAGAAATTAAAGGTAGTGTCTTGAAGATTATCAGTCAATACAGTATGATTTTCCTGATGGAGATATTTTGTACTTGAAAATGAAAGACTGTGATGAACCATTACTTGAAGAAGGGCCAGAACCTGATTCCCGTTGGGGCATGGCATTTGATGGAGCTGTTAATCAGTATGGTAATGGCATTGGGGCAGTGATTATTACTCCCCAAGGTACTCATTTTCCGTTTATAGCTAGATTGACTTTCAAGTGTACAAATAATACGGCTGAGTATGAAGCTTGCATTATGGGGGCTTGAAGAGACCATTGATCTCAAAATCAAGTATATGGACGTCTATGGAGATTCAGCTTTGGTCGTGAATCAGATCAAAGGTGAATGGGAGACGAATCAACCCGGTTTGATACCATATAGAGATTATGTGAGAAGGATTTCAACTTTCTTTACAGAGGTTGAGTTTCATCATATCCCTCGAGATGAAAACCGGATGGCAGATGCTCTTGCAACGTTGACTTCAATGATCGTGGTGAAATTCTGGAATGAGGTTCCTAATTTGACTGTGATGCGTCTTGATAGGCCAACTCACGTATTTGCTATTGAAGAGGTCAAAGATGAAAAACGATGGTATTATCATATCAAATGTTTTCTCCAAAGTCAGATTTACCCTCCTAGGGCATCTTTGAAAGATAAGACGACTTTGAGGTGATTGGCTGGTAACTTCTACCTAAACAGTGATGTGCTTTACAAGAGAAACTTCGATGTGGGTTTGCTCAGACGCGTGGGTAGACACGAAGTAGACTTATTGATGACTGAAGTCCATGAAGGTTCCTTTGGTACTCATTCCAATGGGTATGCTATAGCTAGAAAGATATTGAGGGCATGTTATTATTGGCTGACAATGGAATCTGATTGTTGAAAGTTTGTGAAGAAATGCCACAAGTGTCAAATCTATGTAGATAAGATTCATGTTCCTCCGACACTATTGAACGTCATTTCCTCTCCATGGCCCTTCTCCGTGTGGGGAATTGATATGATTGGCATGATTGAGCCTAAAGCTTCAAACGAACATCGTTTCATTCTAGTGGCTATTGACTACTTCACAAAGTGGGTTGAAGCGGCATCGTATGCGAATGTAACCAAGAAAGTTGTTGTAAGGTTTATCAAGAATCAGATTATATGCCGGTATGATGTGCCAAGTAAGATCGTTACTGATAATGGATTGAACTTAAATAACAATATGGTGGAAGCTCTTTGTAAAGACTTCAAGATTGCACATCATAATTCTTCTCCCTGCAAACCAAATATGAATGTGGCTGTTGAAGCTGCAAATAAGAACATTAAGAAGATCATTCAGAAAATGATTGTGACCTACAAAGACTGGCATGAGATTCTCCCATTTGCCTTGCATGGGTACTGTACATCCATCCGCACTTCAACAGGGGAAACCTCTTTCTCGCTTGTTTATGGTATGGAAGTTGTCCTCCCAATAGAGGTTGAAATCCCAGCATTGCGTGTTTTGATGGAAGCAAGGTTGACTGAAACTGAATGGTGCCAAACCAGATATGACGAGCTGAATTTGATTGAAGAAAAAAGGTTGACGGCCATGTGTCATGGTCAGTTATATCAGCAGAGAATTAAGAAAGCTTTTGATAAGAAGGCCAGACCTCCTGTGTTTAGAGAAGGTGACCTTGTACTAAAAAAGATTCTATCTTTCAAACCAGATTCTAGGGGCAAATGGACTCCTAATTATGAAGGCCCATATGTTGTTAAGAGAGCCTTTTTAGGCGGTGCTCCTATTCTTACATCTATGGATAGTGAAGAGTTCACTCATCGTATGAATGCCGATGCAGTCAAGAAATACTTCACCTAAAAAGAAAAGCACAACTCGCTAAGTTGAAAACCCGAAAGGGAGGCTTAGGCAAAAATGAGCGTCTCGATGGATTGAAAACCCGAAAGGGCAGTCCAGACAAAAGTCAGAGACATAAAAACAGAAAATTTATCCCGATAGATTGAGTACCCCACCTTGTGGAAATTTATGCAAAAATTAAGAATTTCGGTAAGTAACTGCATTGGTTGGTCCTGATCATTGGAGCATTTTTGAGCAAGTCAGCCGATTCTAATTCATCATCTTCAACCAAAGCCAAGAGCACAATTGGAATCAAGATCGTGCCAATCTGAAACTCCATTGAAGGTGAATTTTCAGAATTTTCTTCTCTTCGATTCTCCCTCAATTTTGCACCATTCTTTGTGATTTTTGGTTGTTTGAAGTCCTATCAATGTACGCAAGAAGATTGAGATGCTTTGAGGTCAAATCGAAGCAATTCAGTTCATGATCCTCAAAATTCAAATCCCGATATCTTTTTATATACTTGGAATTGGAGAAAATTGAGGATAGATTCGTGCTCCTGAGCATTTTTCCTTCAAATTAGTGTATTCACTTTTCATTTTTCATAAGGTTTTGGTTGGACCAGTCCGGTGGTCCTCACCGAAGAAGATGACCGGAGCTAGGGCTCTGGTGGTGCGTTTGATCAATCAAGGTCATCCGATTCGTTTGAAATGTTTTAGTCTCATGCGTCCAATCTAATTACCAAGCTTGCAGCGTATTGAATAAGGACTATCGTGGATTGCACGCGCTTGGCCATCAGATCTGCCACCTCAATTAATGAGGGAGATCTGATGGCCCTTGTTTTTTTGATTTTTTGATTTTATGTTTAATCCATTTATTTTGATTAATTCATATTAATTTCATTTTTAATCCAAAAAATATGGGACTTTCACCAAAAATCTTTAAATATTTTTCTCTTTCATTTTATGAATTAAAATTATTTTTTGGATTCAATTTGAAATTTTTCATGAATTAATTGTTTTTGTGCATATTTTTAATTGTTTAAAAATACTTCTGACTTTTCAAAAATTGTTAATTTTTTTGTCTAAGGTCCTTTGACCTTGTTTGACCTAGGATAAATCTCTTGGCCATTTATTTAGTGTTTTGAAGAGGTTTTAGATTTTGACCAAACCAAATTTAATTCAAATGCATTTTTTAATTTGATTTTTAATTGATTTGTGTAGAAATTATGTTGAGCCATTTTTATTGACTTGTGAATTTGACTATGTGTTTGGGCCTTGGTCAAGGTTGATTTGACTTTTGTTGGATTAAAATCATTGGATTTAGGGGATTGATGAAATGTACATTTCATCTCCCAAAACGAATGAATGATTTTAATTTGATAAAATTCCTCCCATGACCAATTTGTGTTTCTCTCATTTCCCCTCCCTATTCATCTTCAATCCCATTCTCTCCCATCCTTTCCATTAACCAATGAAGTCTCAATATCCTAAGGCTAATTGGTTCATCAATAACTTTGGCTAGATGAACCAATACAAGTATGGATGAGATAGGTCTGTCGTTTAATCTTTTTTCTCTTTGTGTGTGGTATGTTTTAGGAGTATGGTCCATTTTACCATATCTCTAACATGCATTAACACCAAAAATTATATTGCCCGACCTCAGATAGTTGTGACTTCTAAATAAGTCCAATTACGATTGCTTAACATAGAGCTAAATTTTGACCCTAAAGGCATAACATTCTAGTAAGTGGCTTTGTAAGTCTCCCCCCTTTCATGGTATTATGTGGAAACTTGGCCTTTTTTCCTTCGTTTAAAAGATGTCTTGGTTCAAGGATCCATGCTTGTGAATAGTGGGTTGAGTGTTCTCCAAAGAATGACTTAATCAATTGAAAAGCAAAACTCCACTAACATCTAATCAACTAACATTCGACTAACTTTTATTGATCTTACTTTTATTTCCAAGGCATTTACTTTGTGCAATTTAAATTCAAGTCATTTACCATTTTATTTGCCATTGACATATCATTTAACTTGTTTATATTTATGTCATTTTCACTTTGCTCATTTGAGCCATATATTGTGATTGTATATATTTGTTTGTGTAGTTTGTTTGTGATTGTGGTCTTAGGACCTTAAAATACTTAATAAACAACAAAAACCCTAAAAAATGTTTGTGTGGACTGTTGGATTTGATCTGAGCTTTTGGACTTAGAATTAGGCAATAGTCCATATGCAAAAGGACTTGGCCAATGCCAATATTTCTGAGACCAAGTTATTATGATTTGAGCTTTCATATTATACAAGTCTTTGGATTCATCTGATTTCATCTTCTACATGGTCTTGATGCAACTGTTACTTTAAACCTATGTTTAATGCCTTATTCTGAGTTAATCAAGGAGTGTTTCATCTGATACATGAGGAGACAAAGAAGACCGTTAGCCGTGAAGTTGCTTGCTTGGATGTGGCTATCTTTATTTGATGCCTTGCTCTTCATATTGCTATTTGCTTGTTGATATTGCTTGATTCAAAATCCAAAGGGAAAATGGGTTTCTATATGACATTCTTGTCTGTTGGATTGCATCCCATTGGTCAGATCTTTTCAACTCTTAACTTTTAATTTTCTGCTTAGGATTAGTCTCTGCATCTCTTTCCA
Organism: Lathyrus oleraceus; assembly: GCF_024323335.1. Taxonomy (NCBI): domain Eukaryota; kingdom Viridiplantae; phylum Streptophyta; class Magnoliopsida; order Fabales; family Fabaceae; genus Lathyrus; species Lathyrus oleraceus. The sequence continues at coordinate 67,528,597 of NC_066584.1, forward strand.
CTTCTTAAATTTCAAAATATCTTCCCCTTTTCAAAAAAAAAAATTTCTTGTGATTTCAAAACTTAGACCTTATTTTAAATTAGAAATTTTGGCCTTACACCATTGAATTTTAAAACTCTTTTCTTAAATCAAACTTGTAAATGAACTTAACCGTATTGACTTAAAATTTCAAAAGACAAAAAGAACTTATACTCATTCAACCTCTTTGGGATCTTTGTGCCTCTTTTAAACTTAAATTTTGATTAAAAGCAATCCACTCATTTTGAACGTGATACCACGAACTACGAGGTTTTGATCCCTCATTTTTATGTTGGTACGTAGGCACAAGTCTGAAGATCTTGTCAAACACAAAAATATAACTAATAAATTCTTTTCTCATCCCCACACTCTATTTGTTGCAAATATATTTTATACCAAAACACATACACACATAAAAAAGGGCTCCCTAGGAGTACCTAGGACACTTTGGGTGCTAACACCTTCCCTATGTGTAACCAACCTCCTTACCTGTAATCTCTGGCATTTTATTAGATTTGATTTGAAAACTTCTTACCTTTGGGTTTTGTTCGTACTTTTCCCTTTTCCTTTGGAAACAATAAAAGCGCGATGACGACTCTGGTTTTATTGATGTTAAGTTTATCCATAGCTTAATGATCATGAATTTACCGCTACAGTAGGAAGTGATTAGGATTAAGAAATGGCCCGGACTCTTGGAGTTTCAATCTCAAAACATAATGAGATTTGAAGCTCGATTTTCAAATAAAAACCTTCAAGATTATCCTTTAATGGTGAGTTTTTTTATTACAGGTTCGAAGCTTGGGCATCAGGTCCTTAATTCTGAGCAATGAGTGTTGTATTTATAGCAGAAAAGATTCTTTTCCACACACTTCCAAAAATTGCCAATTTTAGTCATTCATCTTGCATGCTTGCATGGGCGTGTGATAGGACCATCAAGTGATGTATTCGTGTCCAAAAATGAGTGAGAGTCATGTTGAAATCATGTCATGTGGTCATTCATTTATGTTTGAAATATGGAAGTGAAAATCATCCAAATGGTACCGCACATTGCACCCATGCGCAAGTCCTTCGTTCATTGGCCAAATGAGGTGATCTTGACTTTTTGGAAAGGTGAGATCAAGGGGAACACCTGTCATGTTGAAAACTTTTTCATTCGAATCTTAGATCATGATTAATTTTGAGGTAGAAGTTTGGGAAATCAAACATATTTGAAAATTTTCTAAGTCCCAAGTCAAATGTTCACTTCTTCCACCTTGAATAAATTTTTCGTGGTACTTCAAATGAAAAACGTTCCTTCATAAAAGTTGTAGCTCTTTGAAACATAATAAATTTGGTCCTAAATTTTACCTCATTTGGATTTGGCATGAAGGAGTTATGCATTTTAGAAGTTGAAGAAAATCACTTGTTCAATGGTATTGGCCCAAAATGACCATTAATGTTTCCTCTTGGCACATGCATTTGCAAGTTGAATTTGAACTCCCTATAAACATCAAAGTTGAAGTAGACATCTTAAATTTGATCATGGAATTTGAATGGGTTTCATCTCATAACAATTTAGCAAGTTATGGTCTTGAGAAGTTGACCTCCTAACTAGGGTTCAGACAAAATGATCTATAATCTTTCACCATAAAATATGACTTTCCAAGCAAAACTAGATCTTGACTTAAACATGAAAGTTGTTTATAATTTCATTTTGAGTAACTTTGCTCTTGTAATAATTTTCATACAATAAAAATAGTAGGAGATAGGGTCTCGGGAACCCCAGTTTTGACCAGTTGACTTTCTCTGGTCAACCACCCTGAACCATCTTGCTAGCTTGATATTATCTTGACTTTTGGGACTAATGGATGATCATGCATGTGTAGGATGATGTAATATGAAGCACACACTGAAATACTTGATCAAATGTTGAAGAAACTTGATGAAGAAGTCATACAAGATACCCGGATGAATTAGGGCTTCCAAGGCAAACAAACTCCAAACTCTTGATGATTTCTTGATCAAAATGTCATGTGAAGATCATGGGGATCTACATATGATACCTAAAACCAATGTGAACCATTTCTTAATTGAACTCCTTGCATTAGGGGTCTCAAACCCTAGATGTGAGCTTGATAGAACATAGGTGAGCACACACACTTCCTACAAAAGAGTTAAACTATAAATTGACATATTTTGGTATTTTAGTTAGTAAATAATGAAAAACAATATATGATACAATCAAAAGTGCTTGGTGACCTCTCCCAATGCAAACCCAATGAATGAGGGGTAAGGAGGCTACTAAGGTGTGATCCCAATGCTAATGCATATGATGAGAGAGCATGAGGGCTCTTAGGGTCAAAATTGGGGTCTTACTGACGGTAGAGAAAAACAAGAAAGGGGGTTTGAATTGTTTTTGGAAATAAAAACTTTTTGAGATATCATACACACAGAGAATAAAAAAAGAAATATGACACAGAATGTTATATGGTTCACTTAAAATTCAAAGCTACTCCAGTCCACCCTGCCAAGGTGATTTCGCCTTCAAAAAGGTATTAATCCGCTAATCTTGAAAGATTACACAAACAACCGCCTAAGAGAATAATCCATTAGCCTTCTCAAGTATTCAGACTACACAGAGTCACTTGAGGAAATATCTTAGCAAAATTATGATTGTAATGGAATGTGCTTCTAACAAAAAGCAAATATTACAGAATTATAAGAACAATAACTTTTCACATAAGAGCAGCAGCTCGTGAAAAATGAGAGAGAATGAATGAGAGTTTATGCATTCTTGTGTGTCTTAGGTGTGTCTTCTTTTGAAGTATTTAGTCCTTTATATTGGTGTTGAGAAGGACCGTTGGAGTGATGACAGGATCTTGCTCATTGAAGAATGTTTATTGTCATTACTCTCCTTGTTTCTTTCTAAAATAGTTTTGTCTTCCTATTTATTTTCTTCTAGAAATAATTTCTTAGCAAAACTAGATTTCTTTTCGGTTACGTGTTATGAACTGGTGAATCTATATTAGAGTCTTGGTATCAAAGTTTAATGTCAGAGGTTGATAATATCTGACCACATCAGAGTTTCTCTATGCTCTTGACTTCTTCAGATTCAGAGTCTGGATTCAGTCTTCTTTACCAGAGTTTCTGACTTCTTTCTGTTACGCTGGTAACTGCTGTAATACCCCAAAATTTACCCTACATTTTTCCTGGAAGCATGGGATTATGTTTTACACTTCATTAGCATCATATTAGGTCATACTCATTGCATATTGCATTAGTGACATGGAGATCAGGTTTTGATCGATCACTCCTTAATAGAAGGAGCCCACACAAAGCAAAATTGAGAATTGGACTTCATTTTCTAAGTATACAAGTCTCAAGGGTCTCAGGGGGGTCCAAGTATCTTATTATGGTCCTCAGTTCATCAGTGAAGGATTCAAAGCTATGAGAGTGTTCATCTGGATTTAATCAGAAATTAGGGTTTCATGGCTACCTGCAACAAGCAATGTTTGGTTGGAAGTAGAGGAGCTCATCCATGTCATTATTAGAAAGGCATCTTGGCCTAGGAAGATTCACAATTATCTCCGAAAGATCCATTGGCAATCAGTGCAATCAGTTCTTGATCATTTTGCCCTAAAACTAGGATTTGGTATAAAATTAGTTTATTTCTGATTCTTTGGGTGAAACTCTTTTCCATGGCCCTCCATATGTCCACAAGGGTCTACATACAAAAAATCAGCTCTTTATTTGAGCTAGAAGTGCTTCAATTGATCAATGGAATCGGGAATCAGACAGTTTGGGAAAAGTCAACTGAGGGGCCAGCAAAGTCAACTCCTGACATTTTGAGAGTGGAATCTCAAAATCCATGCCTAGGGGATCCTGCATGTGACATTTGATCAAGGTTGGATCATGGATTCATCATTTAATCAGGAATTGGAAAAGTTACTTAATTTGGAAATAGTTGACTTTCCATTTAGGGCAAGTTTTCATGATTGTTGCACTCACTTTAAGCCCATTTTGTATCAAGACAAAAGCTCCATTTTAAAATATCTCCAACATGAAAGTTGTTCCTCTTGTTCCAAGCTTTCTATAGATATAAAGTTTGCTCCATTTGGATTAGAATTGAGAAAGTTATGCTTAGTCAAAGTGAGACATTTTTTTAGGACACTTAGAAAAATTTCTAAGTCCAAAATCTTCAAAATTTGTCAAGATTTCTTGGCCAGTTTTCTTGCACTTCAAGGCATTATTTGAAAATACTTTCTTCACAACAATTGTACCTTGCAGTGTCCTCTTTTACATCCTTTTGGAATCATCTCATTTGGATCCATGATTTGAGAGATACATTGATTTAAAGTGGGCACCATGACTTGATTTTCTAGGCAGATTTTGGGCCTGGCTGACCCAATCAGATTTTCTAAGCATGCTGCACAAACCAGTCACGTTTTTTTACCTCTTTTGGCCATGCATTGGACATCCATTCACTTATATTTGGCCCAAAATAACAACATTTTACACCTCAGTTCACACTTTTATTCTTATGGATAAATCACTTATTAAAAAGCCCATGAGAACACCTAATCCACCCTATTTAAGAAGCTGAAACCCTAACCCTAAAGGAGCATTGGAATTTCGTGGCAAGGAGGCAAAACTTCATCACATATCAGATTCCATTCCACTTCTATTTTCCATTAGGTAATCATCTCTTCCATGACCATGTTTTGATATATCTACGCTTGCTTACAATGTTCATCACCATTAATCCTTCCATTTTCATATTTCTTTTTCTTATTTAAAATATTTTCTTCGTCCATAAAATTACCCAAAATAATTTTTCACTTTTCTTAACGTTTTACTTAATTTTATATAATTTTTATTTTCGTATTTTTTTAATATTAATATTTTATTTTAATTATTTATTCTAAATGGTCCATTTTAACACACTTTTTTTTATTGATTTTATTTTTATGACTTAAAATTATTGTTAGTATTTGATTTTTTGGATGAAAGTTGACCAATGTCTCATGGTCAACCTGACCTTTTCTTGGAATTTTATTTCACATTTTCAATTTATTTTGGATTTATTTTTGGCCTAGTTTGGTTGGTTGACTTTTAATTTGACTTATGTTTTGTTTTAATTAATTGACGTACCAATTTTAAATATTTTAAAAATATTTTTGGGGGATGATGATTTCCTGACCTCACTTTATTTAGTTTAATTTTTCATAATTTTCTTGATTAATTTACTATTTATTCTTGATTTATTTCTAACCTAGTCTTATTAATTGACTTTTGGTTTGACCTAGGTTTTGTTTTAATTAATTCACGTGCCAATTTTCATTATTTTTAAAATATTTTTAGGGGATGATGATGTCCTGACCCCACCTTATTTAGCTTAATTTTTCATAATTTTCTTGATTAATTTACTATTTAGTCTTGATTTATTTCTAACCTAGTCTTATTAATTGACTTTTGGTTTGACCTCTGTTTTATTTTAATTAATTCACGTGCCAATTTTCATTATTTTAAAAATCTTTTTGGGGGATGATGATGTCCTGACCCCACCTTATTTAGTTTAATTTTTCATAACTTTCTTGATTAATTTACTATTTATTTGTTATGTTTTAAGTTGACTTGAATTTTCAGTGGACTTCTTTATGATCGATGTTTGACTTAGGGATTGCTTATGGCAATTGAAGAGATCTTTTGATCCTCCCTAGTTCATCTCATATGCCGTGTATTAGAGGCCTTTTACCTTGATTTTATTTGGTCCTTACCTCATTTCCTGATTAAATTATTCAATGGACCCTTCGTGTGCATATTTTCATCTGTTTGATTCATCTGTTATCTTTTATACTTGTTTCTCTCATTCATGCTTTCTATTGCTTGATTATTTAACATGTTAATACTCCCATGTATTGTTTAAATGCTCCATTATTTAATTCTTTGGTTTGATTATATATTGTTTATTTATCCGATCTGATTGATAACTGTTGCCTACTTGTATGATGTATGAGGCATATATTCTTATTGTTTGTTTGCCATGAACAATCCCCATTAATAACAAATGTACCCCTCTCTCATAAAGTGTATAATATTTATTTCTTTATTTCTTTAGTCACCTGTTAATACAAGAATTAAAACGAACATCTGATAACAATTTCAAAATAAGATCAAAAGCTCGATCCAACATCGAGTAATCATTTTCAAAACTTAACAGAACCAGCACGCATTCATCCATCCTCTTGTAAGTCGATTGCCTCAGGCATCACCATCTACCTGTAAGTCGATTGCCTCCGGCATCTCCATCTACCCTTATCCGTAACTCCTCTCCACGCTCCATCCGTCGACTCTTGTTCCGTTTAGGTAGCACCCATTAGGTAGAACCCTTTGTATGATAACATAGGTAGAATTCCTATATTCTTTGCATGTTAACATTAGGTAGATGTTCCCCTTTGTAAATCCTAACACATAGGTCCATATTGCATGACAACTCTAGAGCAGAGCTTCCCCACTTTTAGACCTTCCGTGCGTCTCCGATCTTGTGGCATGTCAGTCCGTTCTATTGCAAAGAGGTAACTGCCTAAGACTCGATTCAGCGAGCTGCGACACCTACTGCTAGGACGTTGAACACACTGCCCACCCTTATTTGACACTGCTGGTGTCCTCTTTTGTAAGTCCATGTTCAGATGGCAATCCTTAACCCCTAGTTAGCCGAACTATGTTTTGCTCTTATTCTCATTTCAGATGAGATACGTAGGCATAAGACGCGACGTCTTACCGAGCACACTTATCTTTAACCCATAGGTAGCCGAGCTACGAAGACCCTGATTCTCATACTCAGATGAGATACGTAGGCAGTGGATGCGACATCCTTGCGAGTCATTTTCTTTTAACCTTCCTTTTAGTAAATAGTACTTTAGATATACCTACACCCTTTAGACTAGAACAACACTTATGAAAAGGGCTCCCTAGGAGTACCTAGGATGTTTTGGGTGCTTAAAACCTTCCCATTGCATAACCAACCCCCTTACCCAGATCTCTGACATTTTTACTAGTTTTTGATTCGATAAAACTTTTAGGGTTTTGTTCGCTTTCTAACCATTCCTTTGGATAAATAGAAGTGCGGTGGCGACTCAACTTGTATGGTTTACCTGAGATTTAGTCAATATCTCTAATGGTAACGAATACCCCGCTACAATTGCATTGATCAGAGTCAGAACCTTCTGGATGCGTTTTCTCTGAGTAGCATCTGGTAGTTGAATTCTGTATTTGATGTATTTTTCTATCTGATGTTTGATCAGAGTCCTGCATACTTAATAAAAATTTCGTTAGAGTAACATTTTTGTTTCATCCTTTGTTATCATCAAAATCTTAGAGATACATTGTAGAACCAACTTTGTTCTTACAATCTCCCCCTTTTTGATGATGACAAAACAATACAGAGAAGAGGTGAAACAATACAGAATTTCTTAGATCAGATAGCGAAAAGGACTCCCCCTGAGTTAGATTCTTAGATAGATCAGAAGTTCTTACCGGACCTTCCTCGGTTTAGTGCTTTATCTATTTTCCTGCATATCTTAAGTCATTAATTTAGTAATAATTTTTAATAACGTTTGTAGTGCTTTGAGAAGATTTAGTTATGTTTCCATCAGAGCTGTTTTAGTTCTCCCCCTTTTTGTCAGAATCAAAAAGACAGCAAAAAAGTTGATATTAATAAAGAGAGGAGTTACAGAGAAGCAGCAAAGAAGTCAAATATTAGAAAACAAAGGAAACAACAAAATCAGAAAGGAAACAAGCAAATATCCTAGGTGCCTAAGGGTTTGGGGGCGGAGGCATCCTTTGGAGCAGTTGAGACAACATGTTCTGAATGTTGATGTTAACAGAGTCCTGTTGATCCAGCCTAGCCCGAACCATTTGTTGTTCATTCTGCAGTTCCTCCAGAGTCTTCAAGACCAGAGGGATGAACCCAGAGTTGAAGTGCTTCCCCTGAGTCAGTGTATTAGCGTTGGCTTTGGAAGCTGCTTCTTCAGCAATACGAGTTGCTTCTTCAGCGTCGACTTTAGCTTTTGCCTCATCCGCAGCAACAACCTTCTCCTCAGCTTCCCTGATCCGCTATTCTTCCTCTTTGTAAGACCCCAATTTTGGGCCCTAAGATCCCTCATGGCCCATATCACATTCATATCATGGCCTCAAGGATCATTGCATGCCTTAGCTTCCCTCCTAGTGGGTAGATTGCCTTGTGGTTTGTTTCTTGATCACCAAGCATACTTTGCATCTGTATATCTTTGCTTTTCATATGTTTATCATTCAAAAAGTACAAAAATATTGTCAGTCTAACCTTGTTGCTTGCAGTTGAAGCAATCATCAGCAATTAGGTCAAAGTCAGTCAACAGTCAGTCAAAGCAATGGATGGTGGCCATTCTTGCAGAATTTGGGCACCATGACCAATAATCAAGAGTTCATACAACTTGAAACATCATTTGAAATCAAGTTCTCAAGGAATTAGGGTTTGGAAATCATCAGAAGAGGTCCAGTCATGCAAAACCCTAGAAAAAGTCAAACTTGGTCAACTGTTGATTTAATCAGAGATTTGATGGATGGAATTGATCTGAAAGAGCTCATCCATGCTTGTATAAGCCTCATCTATCATGCCAAACCTCATCATGGAAGAATTTGAAGTAAAATCAGAAATTTCCCAAAATAGAAAGTGGACCTGTAATTTCAACTGCCAAAAATGGAAACTTCTTGATCCTCAACTTACATCATGATACAAGCTTCAAATGAATTTTTGCCCAACATGAAAGTTGAAGATCTTGTTCTCCCATTTTCAAAAAGTCCAAGAACTCTCAAATCCCATGTGTGGTTGTCAAGATATGATCAAATCATTTTCACCAATTTTTGAACTTCAAAGGGCCATATCTCTCAAACCATAAGGCCAAATTTGGTGGGGTTTTTTCCTACAAACCACATTTTTCCTCCTCTTTCCAAAAATATAAATTTCATTCACCAAAACCTTACCAATCAAAATGGCATTTTGGACCTTTTTCATTTAAATTCAAAGTTTGACCAAACTTTGACTTTTTGATTTATGGACTTTTTCTTGATTTGGCCAATTGGGAAATGTTTCATATGTCATTTGTGATTTGCTCCAAGCCCTAAACCATCATCATACCACCATTATGCTAGCATTATGGACCAAATTGCAAAATGGACAAAATGTGCAAAAGGCTTCACATAAGCAAGGCATGATTAGCAATTCAAGTACAGACATAAAACAGCAAATTGGATGTCTTTTTTCTGCTGTTTTTCAGGCCCAGCTCGTACAGCATTGCACCCTCCATATTCATTTATTTCCACTTAGCAAAATGCAAATCATTCCATTAGAGCTAAACCAACTTACCATTTCTTAAACCAACTTAAAACAGACAATAAAAAGTGCATTTCTCTGACATTTGTAAACCCTAGAGAAAGAGAAGCTGGAGCCAACAGAAAAAAAACCTCTCACTCTCTCATTGTGCAACTTGCTCAAAAGTGAATTTCTGCATAAGCCATCAAAAACCCTCGAGTAACCTTCACTCCTTCATCATCCAAGCACCATTGGGAACTTCTTTTCACCTCCATTCCCCTGCTGTAAACCCCTTTCTCACTCTGTTTCTCATCAAACTCAACAATGGCAGGTCAAGTGTTGGAAGTTTTCAAGAGGTGCTGAGCTAACATACTTCACTCTTCATCATTGCAAGGCCAAAAGAAGCAACTGTTTGAGCTTGTAACCACCAAAACAGCACTGTACCATCGATTTCTTCAAATCAAGTAAGGTTTTCGACCAACTCTTTTTTCAAAACTTTGCTGTGCCATGTGTAGTCCTTACATTATTGAGTATTGTGTGCTTTGAATCGTGTGTTTTCCTTGTGTATGCTGAAAGTTATTTGGCTTTAAAGTCTCATGCTCATGGATGTTTCTGCTCGAGTTAAGATATCTAGGGTGTTTAAATGCAAATGAACTTTGGAATGAGCATGCTGGATGATTGATATGTTGATTGCCATGCCTAATTTCGTGATTCTGGACACTTCAATTTCCATGATTAAATTGTTGATGATGAATGCTGCTGTTCATAAACCCTAACATATTTTCCAGGAATCATGTACATGTGCATATATGTTGGCCATTATTTCTGCTTGTGATTGCATGATGTATCTCATTACCATGATGATTGTATGATACTTGATCGAGTTTTGTTTGTGGATTACATGAATGTGCCCTGCTCTCATATTTTCCAGAACTCCAATCCATGTTGTGTTGGCTGTTGTTGTTGTTTGTGATCACCTGAACCATTTCCACTGCAATTGCTATTTACCATGCTGTTTGGATTTCGCGTGTTGGTGATGAATCATGAAACTGAATATGAATGCCCTGCTGTTGTTTATGATGAAAGCATGAAGATGCATGATACATACTGATTGTTGCTGCATAAACCTTGCTGCTGTTTCTAAAACCTTCCCTGTCCAGAATTTCCATGAGTAATGTTTGTTTGGTTAGTGGTTGATGTTGCTTGATGTTCATTATGCCGTGCCATTGTATGTTTTTGCTCGAAACTGGTTTGATGTTGGTGAACCATGAAGTTGATGATGAAGATACATACTGCTGTGTTTAAACCCTATCATTTCCAGAACTTCCCATGAATATGCTTGTTTTGTTGTTGGTTGATGTTGTTTAATGATGATGTTACCTTGCCATGATTGATTGTTGATGCTGTTTTGTTGATTGTTGTGCATGATCGATAGTTGCCATATCCTGCTGTATGTAAAACCCTAAGGGTTTATGTGAAAACCAGAAAATTTGAGTTGATCCATCCGTGCACTGTTCCATTGGCTGAGAGCCAATAGGAACATTTCCTTTGCCTTGCCCAAAACACACCGTTTTGATTAATGAGGGGTTAATTACAAATATGCCACGGTTGACTTTGCTTTGACTCCTTCTTGCCATGCATTTTGTTCATGCTTGCCTCAAATTTCATCCAACTTCCACAATTAATTTCTCTTTCACATTTCATCCAAAAATTATGAAATTTTTTCCTCATGTTCATGAATGTGTCCTCTATTTTATCATGATTTTTAATTAATTTTCCATTGGCTGGATTTTTAATGATAATTATTTTCTTGACATGTATGCATAAATGATACACATTGCCATTCCTTTTGTGAAATACTCATGTCATATCCTATGAGCCTGAAATTTTTTGTGATGAAACTAGACACATTGACCTTCATTTCCATATAAAGTTTGTGCATGTATCATTTGTGGATTGAGAGTTATGATTTTCTGAAGTTATGTGTTACATTTGGTGCTACATGAATGATATGCAAATGTATGATTTTTGTTCACATGTCTCCTTACATCCAAATGACCCCAAATTTTGCATGAATCATCTATCACATGTCTAGTTTGTGTATGAATTTTCCTGAAATTAATGATGCTCTTTTCCATTTACTTGTGAATTTTCTTCCATGCTTAGTCATTTGTTGACTTTTTGTACTATATGTTGCCAAATCCTTTGTGAAATTCTCAAATCTTATTGTATGACCATGAAATTTCATATGTGATAACTAGACATCTCAAGCTTTGCATTGGTGTTAACCTCATTCATTTCTCTTCTATTTTCAATTTGATATGATTTTTTGAAGTTGACCCATGCTTGTTGACTTTCACCATGCTTACTTGAATTTGGTTTGACTTCATGATTTTATTTGACTGCCTTCCTCTCATCCAAATGCCATGAAATTTTACATGCTTACCATGTTAGATGTTAGGATTGAGTGTGATTTATTTCATAATTTTTGAGATTGTTTGAGTTGACTTTTGAATGAAGTCTTTGCTGTTGACTTTTGTATGCTTCTCTTGCCATGCTTTGCATCCTTTTGCATATAAAATGACATTGATGCATGATTTTATTGTGAATCCAATTGAGATTACTTCTTAAATGATTGAACATGAATTGGGTTGACTTTTCCTTGCTGCCTTGACTTTTTCTTTCATCTTTGACCCTAGGCTAGTCCTAGTGGTCTTCTAAGCTTATGTTGAGTTCATCTGTTTCAGGTTAAGCACCAATGCCTTGAGGATCATTCAAATGTGTTTTAGTTTGATTATTTAATGTGCTAACCTTTGTTTTGTAGGTGACTCATATGCTTGAGTCTTTGTGCCTTGCACAATTGGTCCCTCTGTGGTTGACTATTGGTTCATTTTTCTCTTGATTTTGACTGTTGAGCTGTTTACTAATTGGTTTGACTTTTTCAGGTACTTTAGTTGCTTAAGTTCTTTGAACTTGCTTGCTTTGCTTTTTAGCATTTGCTTTGAGGTATAAACCTTTCTTCTTCATGTAGTCTGGAGACCCGGTCTGTTATTTGACCGGGCAAACTGTCTGAAGTCCTCCTTAAGAGGCAATGCCTGTGTTTGTTTAAATTTGTCCCAAGCAGGAAAAGTCCTTCAAGTAAGGAAATTGGTGGAAGGTAGGGATAAGCAATCTATCCCCCACTATTCAGTGTGTCCTCTCTTTGCTCCCATTACATGGTTGAAGCATTGAGATAAATACCCAAGATCTAATCGAGTCAATAATGTGGAGAGAGTTCCTACTTTCTGAACTCCCACACTTTCTATTTGATGCTCTCTCTGATCTGAGATAGAAGCAATGAGGCACACCCCTCATCTCCTATTCATCTGCTTCACCTTAGCCTCTCAATGGCAAGGTTAAGAGCGACTTTTACCCATTACAGTGGACTTCCAAAGTCAAACCCTCTTGTGTGAGCCCCCCATTGTTTGGCTATAGAGTGTGTTGTTTGCTATTCATTGATTGACTGTTTGCTTCATATGCACTTACTTGCTTATATGTTATGCATTCATTATCATCATTAATTGTCATCAATGCACCATCATCTCATTTATTTGTGTGCTATCTTTGTTGTTTGCCCATTGAGGACAATTGTAAGTCCATCTCTTTTGGCCATTGCTCCTATGACATGGAAGTGAGTATAAGACCATCACCTTGGCCACTCATCTTATCTCTGCTCATTGCTTTGTTTGTTTGTATGTGAGGATACAACTGTAAGTCCCTGCAAGTTGGCGTTTGTTATCCTAGGATCATACTGTACATGTTAGAATAAGTCCAGACAGATTGGCATCTTACATCCATGTTTTGCTTTGTTTATGTGAGGATACAGTTATAAGTCCCTGCAAGTTGGCATCTGTTTTCCTGTGATCATAAGTAGATTTGTTTGATTGTATGAGAAATTGCAATTGTAAGTCCCTGCAAGTTGGCTTTTGCTTTCTCATCATCTCATGTTGCATAGTTCTTGTATGTGAGGATCCTTGTAAGTCCCTGCTATGTGGCATTGGTATTCCTATGATCATATGTGTGGGGTTAACCTAAGTCCAGACAGATTGGCAGTTGACTTCCACATTTCATATCCCATTTCTTGTTTTCTTCTGTGGAGATTAGTGTAAGTCCATTGAGTGGCTTCTGATATCCCATTTTGTTTTAGGAGATTGGTATAAGCCCAGTGATTGGCATCCGATATCCACTTTTGCTTCCTTGTTTGTTTTCTATTATCCATTGCATTCCAAAGGACACACTTGAATCATCTCCCATATGATCTCAAGAAGTGAACCTTCTAAGAAGTTTTACTTTCCATCCTCATCCATTCATCATTATGTCCTAGACTTTTCACACTATACCTTTCAAACTTGACATAAGTGTTGTGCAAACTTCTTCATGTTTTTTCTAACTAAAAACCTGGACCCCGAGTCCTTGATTTTTTTCAAAACTTCATTTTCATAATACTTCTTTGAATCAATCTTAATCATACTTTGACCTCATTTTCATAAACACAATCAATTAACTTCACTCATTCACTTGTTTTGGCTTTGTCCATTAATCTTTCCATGCATTAGCCATAGGCTTCAATTATCTTTGTGGTTGATGTAAATCTTGCCTATCCTTAGTGAGTCGACAGTAAGACTTCCGTACTGAAAACAGGGTTAACCCCTCTAGTATGTCGAAGCTATCCTCGCATGGTGGATGTTGTTTTTTGGTCGAGTGTTCTCCCATTGATAATGAAAAGCCTCAGTGCTTGTGTTTAAAACTGAATCCACCAACTTTTGGAAATCTTTTAGCCGAACTACGGCGTTCTGATCCTTACCTTTGATGGAAGGTACGTAGGCAACGGGTTCATCCGTTCGAACCCAAAAAACACAAAAATAATTAACTTGTATATTCTTTTCTCATCATCCCAATCATGTTTGCACAATATCTTTGTCATAACAAATATTAATTTAGCATAATAAGTGTGAAAAGGGCTCCCTAGGAGTACCTAGGACGTGATGGGTGCCTAACACCTTCCCATTGCGTAATTTACCCCTTACCCAGAATCTCTGATCTTTTTATTAGTTTTCTACGTGTAAAACTTCTTAGGCTTTTGTTCGCTTTTTAGCCAGTCCTTTGGATAAATAAAAGTGCGGTGGCGACTCGAAATTTCAATGTATCTCTTAGCTTATGGTTTAATCAATAGATCATATAGCGACGAATACACCGCTACAGAAAAGTGGCGACTCTGCTGGGGAAAGTAACATCATCCCTGGTTGTAGTGCCTACTTTTCACCCTTGTTGTGCTATATTATTATTTGTCATTTGACATATTTTTGTACGATTTGGGATCACTGTATTGATTGTAATGTGTGAATTGCTTGATATACATTTGCTGTTTGCTTTGGTGATCTGTGAGATGAGTTCTATACCCGAACTCGAGTGCACTCTAGGATAGGAGAATGGCATAGTCTTGTTGACTGGTGTGGAGTAGTCCTTAGCCAGTTGACTTGCGAGTCCATTCACTTGGTGGAGGTCATGTTGAACTAATAATGTCACACAAGTTATTTGTGGTTAGACATTATTCTTTCAATCATGTGCCGCAGAAGCCAAGGACCTTAGTTTACCAAACCCATCTTGGCCTATTTTTAGGACTGTAGTGCGGAGGTCGTTCAGATGTCAGTTCTGATACGATTGTTACGCGATACTACACTCATAAGAGTTTCTCTTGAGAATATTCTTGGAATACGAGTATTCGTTCCTCCGATAATATTCGAAAGATGGAACGATGATTATGGGAACCTCTGATAGAACATGTCTAGCAGGTTTAAACCCTAGTACACTCCCTTTGGGTGGTTCTTAACCGAGACTCCATGCTCGTGACTCTCAACAAACCCGTGATTCGTGGTTGAGTCGTTCAAGCATTGTTAATATCAATGGATCCCGGATCAGGTGTAAAACCTAAAATCCACCAAAGCGGCTGGTTGATATTAAGAATGTTTGAACCGGTTCACGTACCGTTAATATCAATGGAACTTGGGTGTCGATAAGGTGAAAACCTAAATCCACCAAAATGGATGATTGATATTAGGGATACATAGAGCTTTCCCACGACCTTTGTTTGGCGTGCTTTGCTTGATCCTTGAGTGTGTTTGTTGCATTCATGCATTCACGCATTCATCCGCATTCATGTCATCAAAAAAGAAAATTTTCAAGGAACTTAAAAGGTTATTTGCAAAATTTTCAGACATGGAAAGACCAAAGAGGTATACAAAGAAATACAGCTTCAAACAGCCTGATGTAAAAGAGTTAAGGAATCTGACATCATATGTATTAGATCCCTTGGGTTTCAAAGCTCGCTATGGGAAGCTTCTGCCGCTGCTGACTACTCAAGTGGATGAGGGATTGATGAGCACTCTTGCTCAGTTCTATGATCCGCTCTATCATTGCTTCTTATTTCCGGACTTCCAGTTATTGCCGACCTTGGAGGAGTATTCTCATCTTATTGGGATTCCAATTCTGGATCAAGTGCCGTTCAGTGGCTTAGAGAGTATTCTATCTGCTCGAGAGATTTCCAGCTTGTTGCACATAGATGAAGATCTGATTAGAGCTAATCTGACTACCAAAGGCGGAATTCAAGGTTTTCCTTCCGAGTTCCTCATTGCCCAAGCTACCTTTTATGGGAAGGCCATGAGTGAGGATGCCTTTGAGGCTCTATTCGTATTGCTTATCTATGGATTGGTGCTGTTTCCCAACTTCGACAAGTTCGTCGACATGAATGCTATTAGGATCTTTTCAGTCCTTAACCCAGTTCCGACCTTGTTGGGTGATGCGTATGTCTCCTTGCACCTGAGGAATATGAAGAATGGAGGAGTCATTGTCTGCTGTTTACCCCTGCTGTACAAGTGGTTTATTTCGCACTTGCCGCAGACAGTCGCTTTCAAGGAGAACAAGGGATGTCTACGGTGGTCCCAGAGACTCATGTCTCTCACCAATGATGATATCACCTGGTATGATCGCGTGTATGATACCGTCCAGATCATCGATTCTTGTGGTGAATTCCCCAATGTGCCTCTTCTTGGTACATGTGGTGGGATCACCTACAACCCTACGCTTGCACGTCGTCAGCTTGGGTTCCCCCTAAAGGATAAACCCCATAACATTCTGTTAGAAGGTGTATTCTTTCAGGAGGGTAAAGATCCCCAAGGCCTGAAAGTCAGATTCGTCCGCGCTTGGCGCAATATTCGCATAAAGAGTAGGAACGAGTTGGGTCCGAAGAACTGCATTGCTTTGGAGCCATACACCTCTTGGGTCAGACAGAGGGCTGCTACCTACCTGATGCCGTATGATCATCCGAGACCTGCACCGTTGGATGTGGCTGGGCCTTCAACCCTCCCTACCCAACGTGTAGAGGAGTTGAGAGAAGAAGACCTTTCGCGTGCCTGGATCCGCGAGAGAGAGGAATTGCTGCAACAGCTCAAGGAGAAAGATGCTATGATTGAATTTCTCGAGCACCGAGTGATCGACGATCCGAATGATGCTTGGACCTCTCTGCTTCCTCAGTCTTCCAAATTCTGGAAGAGGAAGTATGATCGACTTGCAAAGGAGAAAGCTGATATGGAGGCCGCCTATGAGAGAGAGATTAAGAGGTTGTGCACTTCTCGTCTTCCAGCATCCCGAGCTAATAAGGATCCATAGGATGTCATTTACCTTTTCTCTTTGTAATAATTGAATTAAAAATGCTGTATTTCCTTGTCTCAAATATATTTGAATGAAATATTTTCCATGAGCAATCAAAATGTGTAAATATTCAAAATATTGCAAATGTACCCTAAAGGTTCCTTGAAAATCAAAGCATTTGCACAAGCATTTCATGCATCATTCGTGCATAAGCAGGTACCCATTTTTCTGGTCTTCCGGTTCTAACCTTTGCTCTTCATTTATTTTGAAGACAAGCTGACTCACCGGTATTATACGAGAGTCAACTCTGCAAGGATTATGGAGCAGTTGGAACAAGAGAATCAGAGTTTGAGAGATGAAGTCGCCAGACTTGGCGCTCTGATGGAGCAACTCCTTGCTGCCCAGAATCAGCCCGCTCAACAGCCAGCAACTCCCGTTCAGCGGACGGTCATTTCTGAAGTGGCTACATCAACAGTGCCTGTTAGTGCCCAGCAGCCAAACGCCATGCCTCCCGGTTTTCCTTGGGGGATGCCTCCTGGCTTCATGCCCGATCTGCCAGCTCCTACATTTGCTCAAATGTCGGCATCTAGCCCGGTCCCTATTCCTGTTCCTCCTGTCGTGCATACCATGCCGAGGGTAGACGACACCATCTATCACTCTGAAGCTTCTGAAGGCTCAGATGTACACGAGAAAATGGATGCTATGAATGATCAATTCCTCGAGCTGAGAAAGGAATTGAGAACTCTCCGAGGCAAAGATCTTTTCGGCAAGTCAGCAGCCGAACTTTGTCTAGTTCCCGGTGTTAAAATACCAGTTAAATTCAAGGTCCCAGACTTTGAAAAATATAAAGGGAACACTTGTCCTTTGGCACACTTAGTCATGTATGCCAGGAAGATGTCCACGCAGACCGACAACGATCAACTCTTGATCCATTACTTCCAGGACAGTTTGTCTGGTGCTGCCCTCCGTTGGTACATGAGCCTGGACAGTGTCAACATCCGGTCTTTCAATGATCTTGGCGAAGCCTTCGTCAAGCAATATAAATACAACGTTGACATGGCGCCTGACAGAGATCAACTCAGGTCTATGTCACAAAAGGACAAGGAGTCGTTCAAGGAGTACGCCCAGAGATGGCGTGAGCTGGCAGCTCAAATCACTCCACCATTAGAAGAGAAGGAGATGACCAAGATCTTTCTGAAGACTCTTGGGTCATTTTACTATGAGAGAATGGTGGCCAGCGCTCCCTCTGATTTCACCGAGATGGTGAACATGGGGATGCGTCTTGAAGAAGGCGTCCGCGAAGGACGATTGGCAAAGGATGATGGTTCTTCCTCTAAACGATATGGAGCGTTTAAGAGGAAAGAAGGTGAAGCGCATGCTGTGCAGTCTCAGCCAAAGCATCGAAGACCCTCTGTTCAGAGGAAGCCTGCGCATCGTGCCGGACATCAGCATCAGGTGGCTCATGTGGCACCTGTATTCAAGGATAATGCTCAACAGTATCAGCATCAGCAGCAATATCCACAACCGCAATATCAACAGCAACAGCAGCGTCCACAGCAACAGGCTTACCAGCCTCGTGGAAGTACAACCAATCAAGCCAATGTGAACTATGATAGAAAGAAGATCAGTTTCGATCCAATTCCGATGTCGTATGCGGAGTTATATCCCTCTTTAATAGAGCGGAAGTTGGTGTCTCCGAGAGATCCTCCGGCTATACCGATCAACCCCCAGTGGTGGTACAAGCCTGACCTGCATTGTGTCTATCATTCTGGCGCTCCGGGCCATGACATTGAAAACTGTTTCCAGCTGAAGACTAAGGTTCAAGACCTTATGAGAAGCGGAATTCTGAGTTTTGAGGACTCTAACCCGAATGTCACCAGGAACCCATTGCCTTCGCATGGGAAATCTGTGAACATGATCCAGGAGGACCTTGGGAAGTACAAGGTGAAGTACATCAGTCATATCCGGCAGTCGTTGGTTGGATTACATAAGATGCTGTGTCAGCACAGCTATTTGAAGCATAACCATGACCAGTGCCGCGTTTGCTCGGTCAATCGTTTGGGTTGTGACCAGGTTCGCGAGGAATTGCAAATGATGTTGAACGAAGGTACCATTGAGATTCTCCAGAATCGCAATGTTGATGTTGTTGAGCCCGAGGTGAGTGTCATCTCCCCGGTGTTCAAATTGCCTGAGCCTGTTGTTATTCGCTACAATAGCAACAAGCCGAAGGCTTCCCCTGCTTTGATCATCAAACCTGCTGGCCCTGTGCCTTATACATCTGATCAAGCCGTACCTTTCCGGTACAATCCTGTTGCTGTCCAGGATGGGGTTGAGGTACCTCTGCCGTCTACTTCCGTGACCACTATTGCTGATGTTAGTGGGTTGACCCGCAGTGGTCGTGTATTTTCTGCGCCTCCGAAGGCTACCGCTTCTGACACTGTTGTGCACCCTGTGGGGACCGCTGTGAATGTTCAGAACCCGGCACTTGATGTTGCCAAACCCTCCTCGTCCGTACAAACTCCTGCTACTGTAGTTGGCCCGAGTGGCATTGTTGATGAAGAATCTGATGAGATGCTGAGGCTCATCAGAAAGAGTGAGTACAATATTGTAGACCAGCTTCTACACACGCCCTCCAAGATTTCTATTCTTTCTCTATTGCTGAATTCAGAGCCTCATCGGGAGTCTCTGCAGAAAGTCTTGGACTTGGCGTACGTTGATCACGACGTCACCCTGGAACAATTTGATAGCATTGTTGCAAACATCACCGCTTGCAACACCTTGAGCTTTTGTGACGCTGATCTCCCTGAGGAGGGAAGAGACCACAACATGGCTTTACACATATCCATGAATTGCAAATCTGATGCAATGTCCAATGTGTTGGTGGACACTGGATCGTCCCTTAACGTATTGCCAAAATCCACACTCTCTCGTCTGTCATATCAAGGTCCTCCTATGAGGCAGAGTGGGGTTGTTGTGAAAGCATTTGATGGGTCGCGCAAGACCGTGATTGGGGAAGTCGATCTCCCAATCAAGATTGGACCAAGTGATTTCCAGATCACTTTTCAAGTAATGGATATTCACCCATCTTACAGCTGTCTCTTGGGCAGACCATGGATTCACGAGGCTGGCGCCGTGACATCCACCCTACACCAAAAGCTGAAGTTTGTGAAGAACAAGAAATTGGTTGTAGTAGGGGGAGAAAAGGCTCTCCTGGTCAGTAATCTGTCTTCTTTCTCGTACATTGACGCAGAGGATGAAGTTGGGACTCAGTTCCAAGCTTTATCTATCGATGAACCAATCGAGAAGAAGTCTCCTTCATTCACTTCCTACCGTGATGCTAAGCTGGCCATCGAATGTGGTGCAGTCGCTGGTTTAGGGAAAGTGCTTGAACTTGAAGATAACCGATCCCGGGCTGGCATTGGCTATGGTTCTGGGGCATGCAACGAGCAAGGTCTGTTCACCAGTGGAGGATTCATTCACGCCGATCAACCTGCAGAAGAGGAAGCTGCTGCTATCATTGAAGAAGAAGATGCAGAAGACTTGAACAATTTTGTTATTCCTGGTGGTGTCTGCCACAATTGGGTCGCTGTAGATGTTCCTGCAGTTATCCATAGATCAGAGTAATTGTTCATTTTGTTTAAAACCCTTCTCCCATGCCAAAAGGAGAAGTGATGACATTGTTGGCAAAGCATATATACAATGATATTTTCATTCAATTTTTGCATTGTCAAACATTTGTTTTTCCTTTGTTTTCACTTTTTGCTTTTCTTTATGAAATCAGTGATCACAAAAAACCATAAAAACAAAAATAAAAGCTATCAAAGCAACATTTTTCATCTGCATAATGATTTGCTTGTTCAAATTCTGAAGTTTTTCTTAACCAAAATCATTATGCAGGTTGATCCTAAAACCCATTGAACATAATGATCCAACGCCATCTCCCAACTTTGAATTCCCTGTATTTGAGGCAGAAGAAGATGACGTTGAAGAGATTCCTGATGAGATTACTCGTCTCCTTGAGCACGAAGAGAAGATCATTCAGCCGCATCTCGAAGACTTGGAAACAGTCAACTTGGGATCTGAAGATTGTGAGCACCTGGTGAAGATTGGGGCACTTCTTGAAGGGTCTGTTAAGGAAGATTTGATCAGCTTGCTACGAGAATATTCAGATATCTTTGCTTGGTCCTATGAAGACATGCCGGGTTTAGATACAGATATTGTGCAACATTTCCTGCCTTTGAAGCCTGAGTGCGTGCCTGTGAAGCAGAAGCTCAGAAGAACTCATCCAGATATGGCAGTGAAGATCAAAGAGGAAGTTCAGAAGCAAATTGATGCGGGGTTTCTGGTGACTTCGACATATCCTCAATGGGTGGCCAATATTGTGCCTGTTCCTAAGAAGGACGGAAAAGTCCGTATGTGCGTTGATTACAGAGATTTGAATAAAGCTAGTCCAAAAGATGATTTTCCTCTACCACACATTGACATGTTGGTAGACAATACAGCTAAATTCAAAGTCTTTTCCTTTATGGACGGATTTTCCGGATATAATCAAATCAAGATGGCACCAGAGGATATGGAGAAGACAACATTCATCACACCTTGGGGAACATTCTGTTATCGAGTGATGCCCTTCGGTTTGAAGAACGCCGGAGCCACGTATCAACGAGCTATGACTACCTTGTTTCACGACATGATGCACAAAGAGATAGAAGTCTATGTTGATGATATGATTGTTAAGTCCCGAACGGAAGTTGAGCATATTGAGCATTTGTTGAAGCTTTTTCAGCGTTTGAGGAAGTTCAAACTTCGTCTGAATCCGAACAAATGTACTTTTGGAGTCCGTTCCGGCAAGTTGTTGGGTTTTGTGGTAAGTGAAAGAGGTATTGAGGTTGATCCTGCAAAGGTCAAAGCAATACAAGAGATGCCCGCACCCAAAACTGAGAAGCAAGTTCGAGGTTTTCTTGGCCGCTTGAACTACATTTCCAGATTTATATCCCACATGACTGCCACATGTGCGCCGATATTCAAGCTCCTCCGGAAAGATCAGTCTCATGATTGGACCGAGGATTGCCAGAAAGCTTTCGACAGTATCAAAGATTATCTGTCTGAACCTCCGATTTTGTCTCCGCCTGTGGAAGGAAGACCTCTGATTATGTATTTGACAGTTCTTGAAGACTCGATGGGTTGTGTACTCGGTCAACAAGATGAATCAGGGAAGAAGGAGTTTGCTATATACTACCTCAGTAAGAAGTTTACTGATTGTGAGTCTCGGTACTCTATGCTTGAGAAGACGTGCTGTGCTTTAGCTTGGGCAGCTAAGCGTTTGCGCCAGTACATGATTAATCATACAACTTGGTTGATATCCAGAATGGATCCAATTAAGTATATCTTCGAGAAGCCTGCTTTAACTGGGAGGATTGCCCGTTGGCAGATGCTGTTGTCTGAGTATGATATCGAGTATCGAGCTCAGAAAGCTATCAAAGGTAGTATCTTGGCTGACCATCTAGCGCACCAGCCAATTGAAGATCATCAGTCTGTTCAGTATGACTTCCCTGACGAGGAAATTCTGTATTTGAAGATGAAAGATTGCGATGAGCCTACACTTGATGAAGGTCCAGAACCTGGTTCCAGATGGACGATGGTGTTTGATGGCGCTGTTAATCAATATGGAAATGGAATTGGGGCAGTAATTGTTAATCCCCAGGGATCGCACATTCCATTTACAGCAAGGCTAACTTTCAAATGCACGAATAATATGGCGGAGTATGAAGCCTGTATTATGGGACTTGAAGAATGCATTGACTTGAGAATCAAATATCTTGATGTCTATGGTGATTCAGCCTTGGTTGTCAATCAGATCAAAGGTGAATGGGAGACGAATCAACCAGGTCTCATCCCGTACAGAGATTATGCAAGGAGAATTTCAACTTTCTTCACAGAAGTTGAATTTTATCATATTCCTCGAGAGGATAATCGGATGGCAGATGCCCTTGCTACGCTTGCTTCTATGATAGTTGTCAGATGGTGGAATGATGTTCCCAACATCACTGTGATGCGCTTGGACAGACCCGCTCACATATTTGCAATTGAAGAAGTGAAAGATGACAAGCCTTGGTATTTTGATATCAAGAATTTCCTCCAGAACCAGGTCTACCCGCCTGGGGCATCTGTGAAAGATAGGAAAACTTTGAGAAGGTTGTCAGGCAGTTTCTACCTCAGTGGTGAAGTGCTATACAAGAGAAATTTTGATATGGTTTTGCTCAGATGCGTGGATAGACACGAAGCAAACCTGTTGATGACTGAGGTCCATGAGGGTTCATTTGGTACTCATTCCAATGGACATGCCATGGCTAAGAAGATGTTGAGAGCAGGCTACTATTGGCTGACAATGGAGTCTGACTGTTGCAAGTATGTGAAGAAATGTCACAAGTGTCAAATTTATGCGGATAAGATTCATATTCCTCCGACACTTCTGAATATGATTTCATCACCATGGCCTTTCTCTATGTGGGGAATTGACATGATCGGTATGATTGAGCCGAAAGCGTCCAACGGACATCGGTTTATTCTCGTAGCAATTGATTACTTCACCAAATGGGTTGAAGCCGCGTCGTACGCGAATGTAACCAGACAGGTGGTTGTGAAGTTTATCAAGAACCAGCTGATTTGCCGTTATGGTGTGCCAGAGAGGATCGTTACTGATAATGGATCCAATCTGAATAACAAGATGATGGATGAGTTGTGCGCTGAATTCAAGATTGCACACCATAATTCCTCTCCTTACAGACCTAAGATGAATGGGGCTGTTGAAGCTGCTAACAAAAATATCAAGAGGATTATCCAGAAGATGACTGTCACGTACAAAGATTGGCATGAGATGCTGCCATTTGCTTTGCATGGATATCGTACGTCTGTACGCACTTCAACAGGGGCAACCCCTTTCTCTCTTGTTTATGGCATGGAAGCTGTTCTCCCAGTAGAGGTGGAGATCCCATCAATGCGAGTCTTGATGGAAGCCAAGTTGACTGATGCTGAATGGATTCAGAGTCGTTACGACCAGTTGAATCTGATTGAAGAGAAGAGATTAACTGCCATGTGTCATGGTCAGCTATATCAGCAAAGAATGAAGAAAGCATTCGATAAGAAGGTCAAGCCTCGCGTGTTCCGAGAAGGTGACCTCGTGCTCAAGAAAGTTTTGTCTTTCGCGCCCGATTCCAGGGGCAAGTGGACTCCAAACTACGAGGGTCCATATGTTGTTAAGAGAGCCTTTTCAGGCGGTGCTTTGATGCTTACAACAATGGATGGGGAGGATTTCACTCGTCCTGTGAATTCAGATGCAGTTAAGAGATACTTTGCCTAAAGAGAAAAAAAAGTATATGCAAATGAAAAAACAAATGAAAAAAAAAAACAGAATAGCTCGCTAAGTTGAAAACCCGAAAGGGCGGCTTAGGCAAAAATGAGCGTCTCGGTGGAGAACCCTCAAGGGTAATCCAGGCAAAAATTAGAGACTTGAAAAAAGAAAATATTTGCATCCCGCTAGATTGAGTACCTCACTCTGGGGCAATCTAGGCAAAAATTAGGGATTTGGCAAGTAACTGCATCCTGACAAGACTTTCTGGTTCATCAGTCGTCATTTCGTTAGAAGATTCCCGATTCGTCTTCAACCGAAGCTTCAGATACATCGAGATTCAAATTGGTAGAGAAAGGATCATTATGTTCAATGTAGCCCTCTTCCAATATATATCACTGATTTCAAATTTGTACAGACCTATGGAGTCTTGCCATTTGCGGACTGCCATTCCATCAAATCAATTTGAGCTTTTTATCCAATTATTTGCACTCTTATTTGTTTCAATTCAACAAATGTTTTGCATGTTTTAAATTGATAAAATGTCATTGTTTTAAACAAATCAAATTTTTCAAAATTTTTGTTTTATACAAAGTGAACATTCACAAGATTGAAAGGATACTCAAGAATATCTCAGTGCTCTCCCGAGGGTGGCATGATTCCCAACAGGTAAGACATTCGTTCATATTCCTGGTTTGGTGGTATTTTCTTTCTTCAGATCTTTGTTGAGGCTGTTCCTCAAACAAAGTCGTTGTTGGGGCTGTTCCCCAGTATAATCGCAAGCAGAGTGTTGTTGAAGACTTCGTTTTCTCCAGCAGCAGTTTTCCCCCAGCATGGGTGTTTCCTTATAGAAGTTTCGGTGGTTGATGGTCTGTCATCTCGGTGCCCCGTCACTTTCTCCAGTGGGTCGTACGCCCCAGACTTTATTTGTCTCCTCAGCACAGTCGTGAGTATAACTGATTAATTGATACTCCCCTCGGAGTCGCGAGTAGAGCTGTTATTGATATCCCCACCAGGGTTGCAAGTGGATTTGTTACCGCTTTTCCCCATGCAGTGTGCCAGCAGGATTTGTCTGTTTCCTCAGCACGGTTGTTTTCTTTTTGAAGACTCGGTAAGTCAGTGGTTTGATACCCGGTACTTTACCTTTTCCCCGGCGGAGTCGTCTGCGGAATTATTGCTATCTCTCCGTCAGAGTTATTCTCTCCAGCAGAGCAGGATTTATTTTCCTACTCAGTGGTTGATTTGGGTTGACATCCCAGTATTTTAACCATCCTTTCCTCAGCTTAGTCTGCAGAGTGCTTGTTGTGGCAGTTTCATCTGTTGAATACTCTTTCAATCCCCAATATGGTCGGATGATGGCTCTAGCCTCCAGTGAACGGATTGATTTCCTGACTGTTTGTGATCCTCAGTAGAGTGGCTTGTATTGCAGAATCTACTTGTTGTGATCAGTTTGCTATGTATTTTCTCCCCAAGTGGAACGGTTCGTTGCAGAACCTATTCGTCTGATCTGTCCTCCCTCAGTGGCTTGTTCCCAAGAGAGTAGCCGACAGTTTTCCCCAGTAGAATTGCTTACGCAGTTAGATTCTATTTGGATGATATCTTTCTCCCTCAGTGGGTTGTCCCCCAGTGGATTTATGTGGATTTGCTTCTACAACAGTTCGTGCTCATGCACCCCTTTGTTTCTCGGTTAACACTGGGATCCCCTGCAGATATACTTTGGGACCTCTCTTGTTCCCCTACAGATTTGCCTTAGTGGCTGTCTTGCCCGTTGTGACTTTCTGTACCCTGATTGGGTTGTTTCCTGATATTTTCTGATCCTCTGCTTCTTCAGCAGTACCTGCAGATCTTTGCTTCTCAGCATATAGATCTCCGCAGATTGGCTCTCCAGTTGGTTTTTTCCCCTGGAAGTATAATACCGGACGTTTGGGTTCCTGAACCTGTTTGTGTTAGAATTGTCTGTTTTGTCAGCATTCATCAAACATAAATCACGCATACTCATGCATATTCATTAAACATTCAGATATTCATGTCGCATTTTTCGCCATATATCTTTTGTTTGTTGTGTCTCCTGCTATGGTGATATAGATCTCTTTACAGATCTCCCCAAGCAGATGTCGGGTGTTTAAAATCTCTCCACATAGAGTCAACCCTATAAGCAGAAAATGTTGTCTTTCCTTCTGCAGTTCCCCACTGAGATATATCCTCGTGGATGACGGTTTCTTCCGTTTCCTCCCAACACATATATTGGGATGGATTTTCCTATTTGAGTTACATCCTCATTAGGACGTGTCTTGATTCAGTCTGTCTTTTCGGATTATTCCCGAATCGACTATTTGTCAAAAGTCTTGTACTTCCCAGTGGGTTGTTCCCCAGCGGAATCTTTTGGGCCTCTGCCTACAAACCAGCAGTTGTAAGTCCTACTTTTCCTGGCTTTCTTAAACAGAATTTGTGGTTATACACCTTTTATTCTCCAGCCAGAGTTTTTGGTTTTCTACCTACTACCCGGTAGTTGTAAATCCTATTTTCCTGCTCTTCAGCAGTTTGTGGTTTGTTATAAACCCTATTTTGGTTTCCCGTGCGGATTTGTGATTTATTCTATCCCCACGCGGAGTTGTTGGTCTTCTACCCCGTATTCGGTAGATGTAAACCCTAATTTTTGTGGTTATCTTCATTCAATATTTGATGATGATTTTCCTTTGCTTGGATAAGTTGCTCAGATCAGCACTTATATCCCTAGCCAGTTTTGTGGATAATTGCCGTATGCCAGCAATTTCATCCCCAGTGGGTCTTTTCACCGTATGCTAGTGATTTGTCCCTGGATCATTGATTCTTTATCAGTGCATCCCCAGCTAGTCTCTGTCGATAATTGCCGGATGCTTGCAATTTATCCTCAGCAGCTCGCCTTTCATTTACCCTTTTGTCGGTAATGTCTGTTGCTCCTTTTGATTGGTCATCATTACATACCTCTCCTGGTATCCCGATGCCTTTCTTTTCGGATTTTATCCTATAAACAACCTGCAACCCGGTTCAGGATAATTTTCCTTTCGAGTATATTATTCACGTTTTGACGGCTATGAATAATATGTCTCATGCGCTCTTTGGTTGGAGTCCTTTGTTGATCTTCCCCAGTCGAGTAAGATTCGCATTCCTTGTAGAATCGAATGTCCATCCTATAAACAAGACTGCTGTTCTAGCTTTCTTCAGGATGATGAGTGTCTTGGAACACAAACCAATTCACGATTTCGGATTTTTATCCTATAAACAACCTACAACCCGGTTCAGGATAATCTTCCTTTGTGAGTATTCTATCCACGTTTTGACGGCTATGGATATTATATCTCGTTCACTCTTGGGTCAATCTTTTGTTGTTTTCCCCTCAGAGTAAGATTCATATTCCTTGTGGAATTGAATGTCCGTCCTATAAACAAGTCTGCTGTTCTAGCTTTCTTCAGGGTGATGAGTGTTTTGGAACACAAACCAATTCACGTCTTCGGATTTTATCCTATAAACAACCTACAACCCGGTTCAGGATAACTTTCCATGCGAGTATATTATTCACGTTTTGACGGCTATGAATGATATATCTCATGCACTCTCTTGTCGAACACTTTGTTTGTTTCTCCAACTGAGTAAGATTTGCATTCTTTACAGAATCAAATATCCATCCTATAAACAAGTCTGCTGTTCTAGCTTTCTTCAGGGTGATGAGTGTTTTGGAACACAAACCAATTCACGTCTTCAGATTTTATCCTATAAACAACCTACAACCCGGTTCAGGATAACTTTCCATGCGAGTATATTATTCACGTTTTGACGGCTATGAATGATATATCTCATGCACTCTCTTGTCGAACACTTTGTTTGTTTCTCCAACTGAGTAAGATTTGCATTCTTTACAGAATCAAATATCCATCCTATAAACAAGTTTGCTTTCGCTCACTTCAGGATGATGAGTGTTTTGGAACACACACCAATTCACGTCTTTGGTCGGTCACCTGTTACATACCTACAACCCGGTATCCTTGGTGTTCCTTCCTGAGTTTGTTACCCTTACCGGTAGCATCTCACTTTGCTTGTTACTTCCCCAGTGGAGTTTTCTTTTGCTTCTCCTCAGGAGTTAGCTTGTGTCTCTCCAATGGATTTATTTTCCTTTGGAAATCTGTTCCCCAGTGTGAGTCCTTCACTCCCCAGTGAGTTCTCCAGTCTGTTTTCCGTTTTTCTAATCAGAATCGTGTTTTGATCACGTTATGTCAGTTTTGTTTTCCCCAGTTTAGAGTCGTGTATTGTTCACACATTTCTTTTTCTTTTATTATCCCCAATTAGAGTCTTATCAGAGTCTCTGTTCCTGGTGAGTGAACTACTCCGATGGATCGTCTTTTCTTCTGTGTGAATCATATTCCCCACAGAATTTGTGTCTTTTGCATGCGTGCATTCGCATCATGAGGTCTCTTAGGGACCAAAATTTGTCTCATTACTGTTATTTAAGTCCATTCTACCGCGTCGAAATGAAGATTTCTAAACTTCACTTCTCCAGCTAGAATGACCTTAAATAGGGGCATCTGTAAGACCCCAATTTTGGGCCCTAAGATCCCTCATGGCCCATATCACATTCATATCATGGCCTCAAGGATCATTGCATGCCTTAGCTTCCCTCCTAGTGGGTAGATTGCCTTGTGGTTTGTTTCTTGATCACCAAGCATACTTTGCATCTGTATATCTTTGCTTTTCATATGTTTATCATTCAAAAAGTACAAAAATATTGTCAGTCTAACCTTGTTGCTTGCAGTTGAAGCAATCATCAGCAATTAGGTCAAAGTCAGTCAACAGTCAGTCAAAGCAATGGATGGTGGCCATTCTTGCAGAATTTGGGCACCATGACCAATAATCAAGAGTTCATACAACTTGAAACATCATTTGAAATCAAGTTCTCAAGGAATTAGGGTTTGGAAATCATCAGAAGAGGTCCAGTCATGCAAAACCCTAGAAAAAGTCAAACTTGGTCAACTGTTGATTTAATCAGAGATTTGATGGATGGAATTGATCTGAAAGAGCTCATCCATGCTTGTATAAGCCTCATCTATCATGCCAAACCTCATCATGGAAGAATTTGAAGTAAAATCAGAAATTTCCCAAAATAGAAAGTGGACCTGTAATTTCAACTGCCAAAAATGGAAACTTCTTGATCCTCAACTTACATCATGATACAAGCTTCAAATGAATTTTTGCCCAACATGAAAGTTGAAGATCTTGTTCTCCCATTTTCAAAAAGTCCAAGAACTCTCAAATCCCATGTGTGGTTGTCAAGATATGATCAAATCATTTTCACCAATTTTTGAACTTCAAAGGGCCATATCTCTCAAACCATAAGGCCAAATTTGGTGGGGTTTTTTCCTACAAACCACATTTTTCCTCCTCTTTCCAAAAATGTAAATTTCATTCACCAAAACCTTACCAATCAAAATGGCATTTTTGGACCTTTTTCATTTAAATTCAAAGTTTGACCAAACTTTGACTTTTTGATTTATGGACTTTTTCTTGATTTGGCCAATTGGGAAATGTTTCATATGTCATTTGTGATTTGCTCCAAGCCCTAAACCATCATCATACCACCATTATGCTAGCATTATGGACCAAATTGCAAAATGGACAAAATGTGCAAAAGGCTTCACATAAGCAAGGCATGATTAGCAATTCAAGTACAGACATAAAACAGCAAATTGGATGTCTTTTTTCTGCTGTTTTTCAGGCCCAGCTCGTACAGCATTGCACCCTCCATATTCATTTATTTCCACTTAGCAAAATGCAAATCATTCCATTAGAGCTAAACCAACTTACCATTTCTTAAACCAACTTAAAACAGACAATAAAAAGTGCATTTCTCTGACATTTGTAAACCCTAGAGAAAGAGAAGCTGGAGCCAACAGAAAAAAAACCTCTCACTCTCTCATTGTGCAACTTGCTCAAAAGTGAATTTCTGCATAAGCCATCAAAAACCCTCGAGTAACCTTCACTCCTTCATCATCCAAGCACCATTGGGAACTTCTTTTCACCTCCATTCCCCTGCTGTAAACCCCTTTCTCACTCTATTTCTCATCAAACTCAACAATGGCAGGTCAAGTGTTGGAAGTTTTCAAGAGGTGCTGAGCTAACATACTTCACTCTTCATCATTGCAAGGCCAAAAGAAGCAACTGTTTGAGCTTGTAACCACCAAAACAGCACTGTACCATCGATTTCTTCAAATCAAGTAAGGTTTTCGACCAACTCTTTTTTCAAAACTTTGCTGTGCCATGTGTAGTCCTTACATTATTGAGTATTGTGTGCTTTGAATCGTGTGTTTTCCTTGTGTATGCTGAAAGTTATTTGGCTTTAATGTCTCATGCTCATGGATGTTTCTGCTCGAGTTAAGATATCTAGGGTGTTTAAATGCAAATGAACTTTGGAATGAGCATGCTGGATGATTGATATGTTGATTGCCATGCCTAATTTCGTGATTCTGGACACTTCAATTTCCATGATTAAATTGTTGATGATGAATGCTGCTGTTCATAAACCCTAACATATTTTCCAGGAATCATGTACATGTGCATATATGTTGGCCATTATTTCTGCTTGTGATTGCATGTGTATCTCATTACCATGATGATTGTATGATACTTGATCGAGTTTTGTTTGTGGATTACATGAATGTGCCCTGCTCTCATATTTTCCAGAACTCCAATCCATGTTGTGTTGGCTGTTGTTGTTGTTTGTGATCACCTGAACCATTTCCACTGCAATTGCTATTTACCATGCTGTTTGGATTTCGCGTGTTGGTGATGAATCATGAAACTGAATATGAATGCCCTGCTGTTGTTTATGGTGAAAGCATGAAGATGCATGATACATACTGATTGTTGCTGCATAAACCTTGCTGCTGTTTCTAAAACCTTCCCTGTCCAGAATTTCCATGAGTAATGTTTGTTTGGTTAGTGGTTGATGTTGCTTGATGTTCATTATGCCGTGCCATTGTATGTTTTTGCTCGAAACTGGTTTGATGTTGGTGAACCATGAAGTTGATGATGAAGATACATACTGCTGTGTTTAAACCCTATCATTTCCAGAACTTCCCATGAATATGCTTGTTTTGTTGTTGGTTGATGTTGTTTAATGATGATGTTACCTTGCCATGATTGATTGTTGATGCTGTTTTGTTGATTGTTGTGCATGATCGATAGTTGCCATATCCTGCTGTATGTAAAACCCTAAGGGTTTATGTGAAAACCAGAAAATTTGAGTTGATCCATCCGTGCACTGTTCCATTGGCTGAGAGCCAATAGGAACATTTCCTTTGCCTTGCCCAAAACACACCGTTTTGATTAATGAGGGGTTAATTACAAATATGCCACGGTTGACTTTGCTTTGACTCCTTCTTGCCATGCATTTTGTTCATGCTTGCCTCAAATTTCATCCAACTTCCACAATTAATTTCTCTTTCACATTTCATCCAAAAATTATGAAATTTTTTCCTCATGTTCATGAATGTGTCCTCTATTTTATCATGATTTTTAATTAATTTTCCATTGGCTGGATTTTTAATGATAATTATTTTCTTGACATGTATGCATAAATGATACACATTGCCATTCCTTTTGTGAAATACTCATGTCATATCCTATGAGCCTGAAAATATTTGTGATGAAACTAGACACATTGACCTTCATTTCCATATAAAGTTTGTGCATGTATCATTTGTGGATTGAGAGTTATGATTTTCTGAAGTTATGTGTTACATTTGGTGCTACATGAATGATATGCAAATGTATGATTTTTGTTCACATGTCTCCTTACATCCAAATGACCCCAAATTTTGCATGAATCATCTATCACATGTCTAGTTTGTGTATGAATTTTCCTGAAATTAATGATGCTGTTTTCCATTTACTTGTGAATTTTCTTCCATGCTTAGTCATTTGTTGACTTTTTGTACTATATGTTGCCAAATCCTTTGTGAAATTCTCAAATCTTATTGTATGACCATGAAATTTCATATGTGATAACTAGACATCTGAAGCTTTGCATTGGTGTTAACCTCATTCATTTCTCTTCTGTTTTCAATTTGATATGATTTTTTGAAGTTGACCCATGCTTGTTGACTTTCACCATGCTTACTTGAATTTGGTTTGACTTCATGATTTTATTTGACTGCCTTCCTCTCATCCAAATGCCATGAAATTTTACATGCTTACCATGTTAGATGTTAGGATTGAGTGTGATTTATTTCATAATTTTTGAGATTGTTTGAGTTGACTTTTGAATGAAGTCTTTGCTGTTGACTTTTGTATGCTTCTCTTGCCATGCTTTGCATCCTTTTGCATATAAAATGACATTGATGCATGATTTTATTGTGAATCCAATTGAGATTACTTCTTAAATGATTGAACATGAATTGGGTTGACTTTTCCTTGCTGCCTTGACTTTTTCTTTCATCTTTGACCCTAGGCTAGTCCTAGTGGTCTTCTAAGCTTATGTTGAGTTCATCTGTTTCAGGTTAAGCACCAATGCCTTGAGGATCATTCAAATGTGTTTTAGTTTGATTATTTAATGTGCTAACCTTTGTTTTGTAGGTGACTCATATGCTTGAGTCTTTGTGCCTTGCACAATTGGTCCCTCTGTGGTTGACTATTGGTTCATTTTTCTCTTGATTTTGACTGTTGAGCTGTTTACTAATTGGTTTGACTTTTTCAGGTACTTTAGTTGCTTAAGTTCTTTGAACTTGCTTGCTTTGCTTTTTAGCATTTGCTTTGAGGTATAAACCTTTCTTCTTCATGTAGTCTGGAGACCCGGTCTGTTATTTGACCGGGCAAACTGTCTGAAGTCCTCCTTAAGAGGCAATGCCTGTGTTTGTTTAAATTTGTCCCAAGCAGGAAAAGTCCTTCAAGTAAGGCAATTGGTGGAAGGTAGGGATAAGCAATCTATCCCCCACTATTCAGTGTGTCCTCTCTTTGCTCCCATTACATGGTTGAAGCATTGAGATAAATACCCAAGATCTAATCGAGTCAATAATGTGGAGAGAGTTCCTACTTTCTGAACTCCCACACTTTCTATTTGATGCTCTCTCTGATCTGAGATAGAAGCAATGAGGCACACCCCTCATCTCCTATTCATCTGCTTCACCTTAGCCTCTCAATGGCAAGGTTAAGAGCGACTTTTACCCATTACAGTGGACTTCCAAAGTCAAACCCTCTTGTGTGAGCCCCCCATTGTTTGGCTATAGAGTGTGTTGTTTGCTATTCATTGATTGACTGTTTGCTTCATATGCACTTACTTGCTTATATGTTATGCATTCATTATCATCATTAATTGTCATCAATGCACCATCATCTCATTTATTTGTGTGCTATCTTTGTTGTTTGCCCATTGAGGACAATTGTAAGTCCATCTCTTTTGGCCATTGCTCCTATGACATGGAAGTGAGTATAAGACCATCACCTTGGCCACTCATCTTATCTCTGCTCATTGCTTTGTTTGTTTGTATGTGAGGATACAACTGTAAGTCCCTGCAAGTTGGCGTTTGTTATCCTAGGATCATACTGTACATGTTAGAATAAGTCCAGACAGATTGGCATCTTACATCCATGTTTTGCTTTGTTTATGTGAGGATACAGTTATAAGTCCCTGCAAGTTGGCATCTGTTTTCCTGTGATCATAAGTAGATTTGTTTGATTGTATGAGAAATTGCAATTGTAAGTCCCTGCAAGTTGGCTTTTGCTTTCTCATCATCTCATGTTGCATAGTTCTTGTATGTGAGGATCCTTGTAAGTCCCTGCTATGTGGCATTGGTATTCCTATGATCATATGTGTGGGGTTAACCTAAGTCCAGACAGATTGGCAGTTGACTTCCACATTTCATATCCCATTTCTTGTTTTCTTCTGTGGAGATTAGTGTAAGTCCATTGAGTGGCTTCTGATATCCCATTTTGTTTTAGGAGATTGGTATAAGCCCAGTGATTGGCATCCGATATCCACTTTTGCTTCCTTGTTTGTTTTCTATTATCCATTGCATTCCAAAGGACACACTTGAATCATCTCCCATATGATCTCAAGAAGTGAACCTTCTAAGAAGTTTTACTTTCCATCCTCATCCATTCATCATTATGTCCTAGACTTTTCACACTATACCTTTCAAACTTGACATAAGTGTTGTGCAAACTTCTTCATGTTTTTTCTAACTAAAAACCTGGACCCCGAGTCCTTGATTTTTTTCAAAACTTCATTTTCATAATACTTCTTTGAATCAATCTTAATCATACTTTGACCTCATTTTCATAAACACAATCAATTAACTTCACTCATTCACTTGTTTTGGCTTTGTCCATTAATCTTTCCATGCATTAGCCATAGGCTTCAATTATCTTTGTGGTTGATGTAAATCTTGCCTATCCTTAGTGAGTCGACAGTAAGACTTCCGTACTGAAAATAGGGTTAACCCCTCTAGTACGTCGAAGCTATCCTCGCATGGTGGATGTTGTTTTTTGGTCGAGTGTTCTCCCATTGATAATGAAAAGCCTCAGTGCTTGTGTTTAAAACTGAATCCACCAACTTTTGGAAATCTTTTAGCCGAACTACGGCGTTCTGATCCTTACCTTTGATGGAAGGTACGTAGGCAACGGGTTCATCCGTTCGAACCCAAAAAACACAAAAATAATTAACTTGTATATTCTTTTCTCATCATCCCAATCATGTTTGCACAATATCTTTGTCATAACAAATATTAATTTAGCATAATAAGTGTGAAAAGGGCTCCCTAGGAGTACCTAGGACGTGATGGGTGCCTAACACCTTCCCATTGCGTAATTTACCCCTTACCCAGAATCTCTGATCTTTTTATTAGTTTTCTACGTGTAAAACTTCTTAGGCTTTTGTTCGCTTTTTAGCCAGTCCTTTGGATAAATAAAAGTGCGGTGGCGACTCGAAATTTCAATGTATCTCTTAGCTTATGGTTTAATCAATAGATCATATAGCGACGAATACACCGCTACACTCTTGGCGTGCTTTCTCTTCAGCTTCCTTCTTTGCCCGTTCCTCAGCCTCTCTGGCTAAGCGCTCTTGAAGTCTAATACCAGCGTCTCTGATAAAGTCGTTGTGGACTTGTTCAGAGGGACCTTCCAGTTTGAAGGCTTTAGAGGTCATCCAACTTATCACTCTGTTCCAGTGGATCCTTACTGCAGAGGGATCATCACTAATGCCAGAGTTCATTGTTAGAGACTTTACCTTCTCTATTGAAGACTCTGTAAAAACCTGTATTGCTTCTTCTAGGGTAGGGAGGGTAGTCTCTGGTTCAGCGTTAGATGCTGGGGAGGATGGCGAAGGTGAGTTTGGGGCACTAAGATTTAGTGTGGGAGTTATGGAGGCAACGAAAGTTGTGGGTGTGGGAATGGCTGGGTGATTGTGTTGTTTGTTCAGGTTGTAGGTGTGGTTCAGAGTGGAGTGGTTGTTGTGCAGGTGATGGTGTTTGTTCAGATGTGGTGGGATTTGGATGTTCAGGAGGTGGGGAAGTGACTTCTGGTTCAGGTTCAGAGTGTGATGGTTGTTGAGAGGCCAGAGCATGGGCATGTAGCTGAGCCAGAGTGGGGGATTGGGGGTCAGATGGTTTAGTGTCGGAGGAGAGTTCGTAGTATGGTGGGGATTGTGGAGATGGTGATGATGATGGTGAAATGGTTTCATTCAGCATTTATGCTTCTAAAACGGGTAGTGTGGTGGTAGCTAGGTTAAATTTAAGTGAGGGTGGGTTAGAAGTTCACGTGGTTGAGGGAGGAGTGTCAGAGGTGGTGTATACAGGGGTGGTTTAAGGAAGAGAGAAGCAAGAGGTTTTATTTTAACAGAGCGAGAGAGAGGTACAAACTTACTTGGAGAGCCAGCTAGAGGGACTAGAGGTCTTGACCCAGAGGATTCTCCCAACCTTGCTTTCTTCGCCTT
This sequence comes from Lathyrus oleraceus, assembly GCF_024323335.1. Taxonomy (NCBI): domain Eukaryota; kingdom Viridiplantae; phylum Streptophyta; class Magnoliopsida; order Fabales; family Fabaceae; genus Lathyrus; species Lathyrus oleraceus. Next base: position 67,564,933 of record NC_066584.1, read on the forward strand.
CTTGGACATCTCAGAGGGCTCTCGCATCCTCTTCCCGAATTTTGGTGGATGCTCAGGTAGCCAGTCCATTGTGAAGTCAGAGATGTCCACCCCTTGATTGGCAAGGTCCTGTAGATAGTAGGCAACTACCTCTAGAGGGTCAATCTTGGAGAATAGGTAGAGTTCATTGGGAATCTCCCTCTGATCCCTGAGTACTTCTCAGAAGGTATCAAGTGTTGGTTTGGCTCTAACTTGATCAATGATTCCCATGCTCTTTAGATTCTGAGCATTCAGCGGTCTTCTAGTGTCAATGGTGACATCTTCCATGAGTCTGAGTTGAATCAGGTGATGCACCAAGCCACTCTCAATCAATACATCTGATATGAGTCTTCCCAGAGGGATGTAGTTCCTTGTCTTCATGTTGTTTCTGGTGTCTCTGACTGAGTCTCTGAGGTACTTGAAGAGAAGTGTAGGTAGACACAGTTTTAGACCTCTGTGAATGCAGTACAAGATACACTTCTGATCTGCATTGATGTAGTCATAGGAGTTTGAAGCAGGGCGATGATGAATGGTGCCTAAGATGGTCTTCAACCAGACCCAAAGGTTCTGATGTAGCTCCTTGTTCTTGGAATGCTTGTCGTCAGCACTCTGTTGGAAGATGGTAGGGTTGATTTCTTGGGACACGTATTTTGCCCTAGGGTTTATGTTATAGATGCGCTTGCCTCTTGTCTTCTCCATGTTCAGAAGTGATGTAATGGATTTCTCAATGATGACTATCTTGACTCTCAGAACGTAGGAGACAATGTAGTGATCATCTGAGTCTGCGAAACGCCAGAACTCCTTCACCAGATTTGTATACACTAGACAATATAGGCGTTGAAAGTAGGTTTCCCACCCTTGCATTCTCAATTCTTCAGTAAGGTCTACGCCATTTCTCTTCATGTTTTCAAAGTCCACTAGTGACTCACATAGAACTTCCAGTTTTTCAAATGGTGTTGCTAGGTGGATGTGAGGCTCACGATCGAGGATATGGGGTTCCCTATAGATTGGGGTTGAGACGACGTCGGTGGTTGATGTAGTTTGTTGACTTGAAATGGGTGTTTGCTCTATTGAGTTCATTTGTTGGGAGAAGTTGTAAACAAATTGTTGCTGAGAATCCATGAAGAACAATTGAAGATGACAGTTGAAAGATGAAGAGCTTGAAGAAAACTGTAGAAATTCTTAAAGGTGATGAAAAACAGAGAGAGATGGTTTAGTGAGGTCGTGAGTGTAAAGTGTGCAAGTGTAGTATGTGAAATGAATTTATACACATTAGGATGCATGCAAAATGACAACAAAAGGAGAGTTTAACTGTTAAGAAATTAAATGCAGCACGTTAACCAAGTAATCAAGTTTGGAGGAGAATGATTACAGCCCTTGATGGAGGTCTAATCCCCAAATCAGCATACTGCTCGAGGAGATATCAAGAGTCTGTCTCTTGATTTCTATTAGATAGTTGTCTAGAAGTTCCAAGGTCAGACGCAAGATGTACCACGTGTTACTTTATCTGATCTTGAAGAATGCCAAAGGGTTGGATCCTGAGGATTTATTATTCAGATAGCTTCTAGCTGGTAGTAGCATCAGAGTCAGATACAAATTCCAGGTGTTTACTTCAGAGTCTTATTTTTCTATTTCAGAGGCACATTTTATTCTGGACAATTTTTAATTTTTAATTTTTTTCAAGATAAACGAGAATCTATCTTTAGCGAGGGGTTTGGTAAAAATATCATCCCATTGATGGTTTGTATCAATAAATTTTAAGGTAATTACCCCTTTCTGAACATAGTCTCTAATGAAATGATGTTTTATTTCTATGTGCTTAGCTTTGGAATGCAAAATAGGATTCTTACTTAAACAGATGGCGGAAGTATTATCACAGAAAATAGGAACATTACTCTCAAAAATCAGAAGGTCTTCAAGTTGATTCTTCATCTAGAGCATCTGAGGGGTGCATAGTGATGCTGATATATATTCTACTTCTGCAAAGGATAGAGCTATGGTTGATTGCCTTTTGCTGGCCCAGGATATAAGATTATTTCCTAAGAACTTACAGTTCTCGGATGTACTTTTACGTTCCACTATGTCCCCTGCGTAATCTGCATCACAGTAACCAGAAAGTATATACTCTGATGTTTTCTTATACATCAGGCCTAGGTTAGGGGTTCCTTTCAGATACCTGAGGATTCTTTTAACAGCTGTTAAATGAGATTCTCTAGGATCTGATTGTAATCTGGCACAGAGACATACACTAAACAAAATATCAGGACGTGTAGCAGTTAGATAGAGAAGAGAGCCTATCATACCACGATAGAGCTTCTAATAAACCTTCTGGCTAACTTCTCCCTTTTCGTTCAGTTTGTTTCTGAACACCCAGCTGGTTCCAATAATATGAGTTCCTTTAGGCTCTGGAACAAGATCCCATACGTTATTCTTTGAGAATTGATCTAGCTCTTCTTTGATAGCTAGAACCCAACCGTTGTCTTGAAGTGCCTCATCACAGGAAGTAGGTTCAATCAGAGATACTAATCCTAGAGGAGTTTCTTCAGATACTTTGAATGTTGACCTAGTTCTGACAGGTTCATCCTTGTTTCCCAGAATCAAATCTTCAAAGATGTTGGGGCGACTTCTTGATTTCTTCTACGTAGTTGAGGCTTCAGTTGCATTTGGACTTTGTTTGTCAGATATTTATAGTGCTTTAGTCTTTTCGTCAGAACCTACAAGAGTAATCTCTAGATCTGCAACTTTCTCAACTAGCTTTGACTTTTCAGAGTCAACCTTATCATCAAATCTAACATGGATTGATTCTTCCATAATTTTGTATTCTGTGTTGTATACTCTGTAGACTTTAGAGCGTTCTGATTATCCTAACATAATACCTTTTTGTGCTTTTGAATCAAACTTATTTAGATGTTCTTTAGTATTCAGAATAAAGCAAGAGCATCCAAAAGGATAGAAATAAGAAATGTTGGGTTTTCTTCCCTTGCACAGATCATAGAAAGTCTTTTCCAGAATATGTCTTATAGAGATTCTATTCTGAATATAACACGATGTATTTACTGCTTCATCCCAAAAGTGCTTAGTCACATTTGTTTCATTGATCATTGTTCTGGCCATCTCTTGGAGTGTCCTATTCTTCCTTTCTATAACTCTATTTTGTTGTGGAGTTGTAGGACAAGAGAAATCATGGGATATTCCATTAGAATCGAATAGTTCCTCAAAAAATTATTTTCAAATTCTCCACCATGATCACTTCTGACTCTGATGATTTTAGAGTCAAATTCTTTTGTCACTTTGGAATAGAAGCTAGTGAATACAGAGTGAGACTCACTTATGTGCTTTAGGAATTTTACCCATGTCCAGCGACTAAAGTCATCAACAATAACTAGTCCATATTTCTTTCCATTGACTGATGTTGTCTTAACAGGCCCGAACAGGTCAACGTGAAGAAGTTCCAGAGGCTTAGAGGTAGAAACAATGTTTTTCTTTTTGAAAGACGTTTTTGAAAATTTACCTTTCTGACATGCCTCACATAGAGCTTCTGAAGAGTACTTCAGTTTAGGTAGGCCTCTGACTAACTCGAGTTTGTTTAGCTGAGTGAGTTTTCTCATGCTAATGTGGCCCAAGCATCTATGCCATACCCATTGCTCTTCATGAACAGACATCAGGCATTTTATATTTTGTTCTTTTAGGTCTGAAAGATTTATCTTGTAAATATTGTTTTTCCTCTTGCCAGTGAATATGACTATTCCATTATTCTGATTAATTGCTTTACATGTTTTATGATTGAAGATAACGTCATAACCGTTATCACTTAATTGACTTATTGATAACAGATTTTGCATTAATCCTTCTACATAGAGAACATCAGATATAGAGGGAAGAGTTCCATTACCAATAGTTCCGGAGCCTCTAATCCTTCCTTTTTGATTTCCTCCGAAACCTACGAAGCCAACATCTTTAAGTTCCAGGCTTTGGAACATATGCTTTCTTCCTGTCATGTGTCGCGAGCATCCAGAGTCCAGGTACCATGATTAGTGTCTTAACTCTGCTGCATAAGATATCTGCAACATAAACAAACTTATCCTTTGGTACCCAAAATCTTTTGGGTCCTTTATGATTAGTTTTCCCAAAGTTTCTTAGAACATTGGATTTTCTAGCATTATCAAAACGTTGTGCTTGTGTATGTGTGTAGTGATAAGAAAAAGGAGATTTAGGTTTGTCATTTGTGGAAGATTTATCTTCACTGGGAAGATTTATCTTCAGAGCGAGAAAGATCAAAAAATACCTCTTCAGAGTTAGATTCTCCATCTGATGTATTTCTGGAGGTGATAGCCATGAGTGCAACATTTGCCTGTTCTTCAGAGTCTGATTCGGATGAATCAAATCCAATGTCACCCCAGGTGGCCATCAATATCTTTTTAGTTCTAAATGAACTTTTCTTGAAATTCTCTCTTCTGGAGCTTTCTTTCTTCAACTTGGGACATTCGTTTCTGTAATGACCTATTTCCTTACATTTATAGCATGTTATTTCTTTGTTTGACTTACCTGTGGATGTAGATTCGGAGAGAACTCCCTTGGGTCTTGGCCTTCTGAAGTTATTATTCCTTTTTCTCCAGAGTTGTTTAACTCTTTTGGTCAAAAGGGATAACTCTTCTTCATCGTCAGAGTCTTCTTTTTCAGAGTCGTCATTTTCTTCCTCTTCGGTTTGGAAGGCTCTGTTTCTTTCTGGCTTGCGTGTTTCAGATCTGGACTTTAGTGCTATAGACTTGATCTTCTTTTGAGGCTCATCTTCCTCTAATTCTATCTCGTGGCTTCTGAGTGAACTGACAAGTTCCTCAAGGCTGATGTTGTTTAGATCTTTTGGTAACTTTAGAGTTGTGACCATGGGTCTCCATTTCTTTGGCAAGCTTCTAACAATCTTTTTGACATGATCTGCAGTTGTGTAGCCTTTGTCCAGCACTTTGAGACCTGCAATTAAGGTTTGAAATCTAGAAAACATTACCTTTACAGCTTCATCGTCCTCTATTTTGAAGGCTTCATATTTCTGAATTAGAGCTAGAGCCTTTGTCTCTTTGACTTGAGAATTTCCTTCGTGAGTCATCCTTAAGGAGTCAAGTATTTCTTTAGTTGTTTCCCCATTGGTGATCTTTTCATATTCATTGTAGGAAATGGCATTTAGTAGTATCGTTCTGGATTTGTGATGGTTTTTGAATTCGCGCTTCTGATCATCTGTCATTTTGCTTCTGGGGATGGCAACGCCAACGTCAGTCACAGGTGGAGTGTAGCCAATTGTGACTATACCCCATAGATCAGCGTCGTAGCCCAGAAAGAAACTTTCAATTCTATCTTTCCAATAATCAAATTTTTCTCCATCAAAGATTGGAGGTTTAGCGTTGTAACTGTCTCTTTCATTGGTATTGCCCATGGTGTTTTTCTCACACTAGATCTCTCTACACTGTTAAGTGTTTGATTAGAAAATCAATAACAGAGCCATAGCTATGATACCAATTGAAGGTAGAGAAAAACAAGATAGGGGGTTTGAATTGTTTTGGAAATAAAAACTTTTCGAGATATCAGACACACAGAAAATAAAAAAAGGAATATGACACAAAATTTTATACTGGTTCTCTTGAAATTCAAAGCTACTCCAGTCCACCCTTCCAAGGTGATTTAGCCTTCAAAAAGGTCTTAATCCACTAATCTTGAAAGATTACACAAACAACCGCCTAAGAGAATAATCCCTTAGCCTTCTCTAGTATTCAAACTGCACAGAGTCACTTGAGAAAATCAAATATTACAGAATTATAAGAACAATAGCTTTTCACGTAAGAGCAGCAGCTCGTGAAAAATGAGAGAGAATGAATGAGTTTATGTATTCTTGTGTGTCTCAGGTGTGTCTTCTTGTGAAGTATTTAGTCCTTTATATAGGCGTTGAGAAGGACCGTTGGAGTGATGACAGGATCTTGGTCATTGAAGAATGTTTATTGTCATTACTCTCCTTGTTTCTTTCTAAAACAATTTTGTGCGCCTAATTATTTTCTTCTAGAAATAGTTTCTTTCCAAAACCAGATTTCTATTCGGTTACGTGTTCTGAAATGGTGAATTTGTATCAGAGTCTTGGTAAATCAGAGTTTAACGTTAGAGGTTGATAATATCTAACCACATCAGAGTTTTTCTATTCTCTTGAATTCTTCAGATTCAGAGTCTGGATTCAGTCTTCTTTACCAGAGTTTCTGACTTCTTTCTGCTGCACTGGTAACTGCGTTGATCAGAGTCAGAACCTTCTGGACGCGTTTTCTCTAAGTAGCATCTGATAGTTGAATTTTGTATCTGATGTATTTTTCTATCTACTGTTTGATCAGAGTCCTACATACTTAATAAAAATTTCGTTAGAGTACCATTTTTTTTCATCCTTTGTTATCATCAAAATCTTAGAGATACATTGTAGCTAAGGAGATGAAGGTTAAAATCTTCGTATCGACTCAGTAGAATGGACTTAAATAACAACATATAGAAACAAATTTTGGTCCCTAATAGACCTCATGATGCATATGATATGAATGTTAAAACGAATCTCTGTGGGGAAAATATCGCCACAAAGGAGAAGAATCCGGAGAGACTGAAAGTCCACAGGAGCATAATGCATTCCATAAGGAAAACTCACTGGGGAGACAGAGACTCTAGGGATAAAAATTTGTGCGTAGGCCAAGCTATGACTTAAAACTAATGGAGACACAAGAAGATTCCATGAAAATAAATCAATGGAAGGACTCGGTCGGGGATAAAGAAGAATCTACGGGGGAAACGGGTATATCAGAACAAAACTGAAATACTTGAACCAAACTCAATTGGGGAAGCATGAACTTCAACACAGGAGCACCAAAAATATATTATCTATTACTAGTTACTGGGTAGGAAGATAACATAATATGACAAAGAGGCGTCTGTTACCGGTTAGAGTAAACATATCAAGGATGACTCGTTGGGGAAAATGAGGGGTGTTCGTTACCGGTTACTGGGTAAGAACAACCTGCTGGGGAAAATATCAAATAGGATTTACAACTACCGGTTATTGGGCAGAAGACCAAAGAAAGAGAATATTCGTCACTGGTTAAAGTGAACATATCAAGGATAGACTCAAGGGAAGAATATCCATCATCGGTTAAGATGAACATATCAAGGATATACTACCAGGGAAAAGTAGGAATTATATCTATCAGTTACTGGATAGAATCCCAAAAAGAGAATATCCGTCACCGGTTAAGATGAACATATCAAAGATAGACTCAGTAGGGGAAAGCAGGATTTACAACTACCAGTTTCTAGGAAGAAGACCGCAAAGGGGAGAAAATCCGTCATCGGTCAAGATGAACATATCAAGGATTAAATCTATGGGGAATGAAATAGTGATTGCAACTACCTTTTTACTGGGTAGAAAACCAAAGAGGAGAATATTCATCATCAGTTAAGATGAACATATCAAGGATAGACTCAAAAGGAAGAATATCCGTCATCGGTCAAGATAATAGGAAGTAGATTACTATTACCGGGTATTGGGTAAAAGTACGGTACTCGCAAACCGAAAAAAAAGAATATTACCAGTTACTGGGTAATAGACTTTCGGGGGACCAAAAGTATCCATCTAGGTAAGAGCTAGAAAGAAACAATCAAACAAAGACTCGACCCGATGAGAACATAACTCAGGGGGAGTGGTTCCATCAAGACAATCAATTGGGGAGGAAGCTTAAATAATAATGGTCCACGACGAAATAACTCAGCGGGGAATGAGAAAGGTTAAATTCTTTCTGCTTAAGGGGTTGACACTCTATCATTGAGGGAGGACAGACGCACCAAATCTGTATGGATAATATAATATCACCATAGCAGAGGATCAGAAAATAAGGAATCAAATGCAATAACAATGCATAATGAAATATTTGATGTATGAATGTATATGTATATATGGTTGATGACTATGGTGGCAAAAAATCACAAAGGATACAAATGCCACTAATCTGATTCATCGCTACAACACTCGGCTAATCTCGACAGGATGGAAGCATCAACTTGAGAAAAAAACTGAGGATGAATATAAATCATCCATCTCTGAATATCTCAAACCCTGCTAAGGAAGGAGAAAAGATCTACTGAGGACCTGAATTATCAACTCTATGGGGAATTCTAGGTTAACACCACACCAAATGGGAGACAACCTTGCAGAGGACCAAAAATACTGCTCAAGAATCAATGTTGCTGGGGGATCATGAATGAACTCCGCTGGGGACTTGCGGGAAACAAAACTCGGTGCCAGGTCTGTGCAAATCGTTGAGAATATACGCCTACAACTCAGATAGGGAGATGATTAATCAACTCGGTTGGGGATACTGATTTCCCGTTGGGGAGGAAAGAGTGATCAAACCAACCGCTTGGGAAAGACCAATAATATTCCGCACTTCGGAGTTTACCGGTTCTTAGCCTGCTGTTGATACTCCTTAAATCTATTGCTTTTAAAAGTAATTGCTTTTATTATTTTAAGAAAAATAATTTTTATTATTTCAAAATTTCAAAATTATCATCATAAAAATTTCAATTCTATTTAGCTGAAAAAATGAATAATAGTAGCAACAATTGGATAAAAAGCTCAACTTTATTTAATAGAATGGTAGTCTGTAAATGACAAGACTCCACAGATCTTTACAAAAGTCGAAAAATGACAATTTACATGGAAAAGGGCTACATTGAATACAATGATCACTAATCCTTTTACCAACTTAAATATCCACTATGCTATTGGCTTGGGTTGAGGATGAATCAGAGTCGAATGACTTGCTCAAAATTTCTCTCAAGACTAGAGATCAACCGAATGCAGTTACTTGCCATAATCCCTAATTTTTGCATAGATTGGCCCATGGTAGGGTACTCAATCTATCGAGACAAATTTCTATTTTTTGTCTCTAATTTTTGCTTGGATCGCACTTTCAGGTTTTCAATTCACCGAGACGCTCATTTTTTCCTAAGCCGCCCTTTCAAGTTTTCAACATAGCAAGATGTTCTTTTCTTTTTAGGCAAAGTATTTCTTGACTGCATCGGTATTCACAGGACGTGTGAACTCTTCACCATCCATAGTTGTAAGAATCAAAGCACCGCCTGAAAAGGCTCTCTTAACAATATATGGGCCTTCGTAGTTAGTAGTCTATTTACCCTTAGCATCTAGTTTGAAAGTAAAATCTTCTTGAGCACAAGGTCACCTTCTCTGAATACATGAGGCCTGACCTTCTTGTCAAATGCCTTCTTCATTTTTTGCTAATATAACTGACCAAATTCAACTGATCATACATGGTCTGACACCATTCGACTTCAGTCAACTTGGCTTCCATCAAAAACGTAATGATGGGATCTCAACCTCTACCGGGAGCACAACTTCCATATAATAAACAAGTGAGAAAGAGGTTGCCCCTCATATCAATTTGTGAAGTAGTCAATAGCCACCAGAATGAAACGATGTCCGTTTGAAGCTTTAGGCTCAATCATGCCAATCATATCAATTCCGCACATGGAGAAGGGCCATGGAGAGGAAATGACATTCAACAGTGTCGGAGGAACATGAATCTTATCTGCATAAATTTTACACTTGTGGCATTTCTTCACAAATTTGCAACAGTCATATTGAAGGTTGAGAAAAACAAGAAAGGGGGGTTTGAATTGTTTTGGAAATAAAAACTTTTTCAGAAATCAAACACACACAGAATAAAAAGGAAATGACATAGAATTTTATACTGGTTTGCTTGAAATTCAAAGCTACCCCAGTCCACCCGGCCAAGGTGATTTTCCCTTCAAAAAGGACTTAATCCACTAATCTTGAAAGATTACACAACCAAACGTCTAAGAGAATAATCTCTCAGCCCTCTCAAGTATTCAGACTGTGCAGAGTCACTTGAGGAAGTAGTTTAAGCAAGAGTAAATTGTAATGTAAAGTGCTTTTAACAAAAAGAAAATATTACAGAATTATAAGAGCAATAGATTTTCACGTAAGAGCAACAACTCGTGAAAATGAGAGAGGCTGAATGAGATTTCTTATGTGTCTTAGGTGTGTTCTCTTGTGAAGTATTTTGTTCTTTATATAGTCGTTGTGAAGGACCGTTGGAGTGAAGACGGAATCTTGGTCATTGAAGAATAATTAAAGTCATAACTCTCCTTGTTTCTTTCCATATTAAGATTTTTTTCGGTTACGCGTTCTGGACTGGTGAGTCTACGTCAGAGTCTTGATATATCAGAGTTTGTCTTCAGAGGATGATTATGTATGATCCCATCAGATCTTCTCAATGCTCTAGACTTCTTTAGTATTAGAGTCTGGATTTAGTAGTCTTTTATCAGAGCTTCTGACTTCTTAATGTTGCGCTAGTATCTGCATTGATCAGAATCAGAACCTTCTAGACGCATCCTTTCTGAGTGGCATCTGATCATTGAATATTTTATATCTGATGTAATTTTATATCTGATGTATGGTCAAAATCCTGCATAAATGGTCAAAGTCCTGCACACTAAGAAAAAATCTCGTTAGAGTACCATTTTTGTTTCATCCGTTGTTATCATCAAAATCTTAGAGATATAGTGTAGAACCAACTTAGTTCTTACAATCTCCCCATTTTTGATGATGATAAAAATAGTTCAGAGTAATGATGAAACATTTAAAGAAACTCTTAGATCAGATAGAGCAGTGAGCTCCCCCTGAGTTAGATCTTTGGATAGCTCAGAAGTTCTTACCGGACCTTCTTTGGTTTGGTGCTTTTAGCTACTTTCCTGCATATCTTAAGTCATTGATTTAGTAATAGTTTATTGAAAATGTTTGCAGTGCTTGAGAGGAATTAGTTATGTTTTCATCAGAGCTGTTTTAGTTCTCCCCCTTTTTGTCAGAATCAAAAAGACATAGCAAAATAAAGTTGATATAGGTAAAACGACATTTATAGATAAGCACATATGTTAGAAGGCAGAAGGCAAAGATCAAACAACAAAACAGAGAAAGCAACAAGCAAATAGCCTAGGTGCCTAAGGGTTTAGAGGCGGAGGCATCCTTTGGAGGAGCTGGGACAACATGTTCTGAATGTTGACGTTGACAGAGTCCTGTTGATCCAATCTGGCTCGAACTATTTGTTGTTCTTTCTGCAGTTCTTCGAGAGTCTTCAAGACCAGAGGGATGAACCCAAAGTTGGAGTGCTCCCCCTGAGTCAATTCATCAGCTTTGGCTTTGGCAGTAGCTTCTGCAGCAATGCGAGTTTCTTCTTCAGCGTCGGCTTTAGCTTTTGCCTAAGCCTCAGCAGCAGCAACATTAGCAATAGCCTTTGCTTCAGCTTCTTTGATTCTCTGAAGTTCTTCTTGATGTTCTATCTCTTCAGCTTCTTTCCTTGCCCGTTCCTCAGCTTCTCTGGCTAGGCGCTCTTGGAGTCTGATCCTAGCGTCTCTGATGAAGTCGTTGCGGACTTGTTCAGAGAGGCCTTTCAGCTTGAAGGCTTCAGAGGTCATCCAACTTATCACTTTGTTCTAGTGGATCCTTATAGCAGATTGATCATCACTGATACCAGAGTTGATGGTCAGAGACTTGACCTTCTCAACTGAAGACTCTACAAAAAACTTGATTGCTTCTTCAAGGGTAGGAAGGGTGGTTTCTGGTTCAGTGGCAGAGGTTGGGGAGGGTAAGGAGGGTGAGATGGGGGAACTTAGATTAAGTGAGGGAGTTGTTGGGTCAGCGGAAGTGATGGGTGGTGGTATGTTAGAGCGGGTTGGTTTAGATGGTTGTGGTACAGAGTGGGTTGGTTCAGATGGTTGTGGTTTAGAGTGGGTTGGTTCAGATGGTTGTGGTTCAGATGTGGTTGGATTTGGATGTTCCGGAGGTGGGGAAGTGACTTCAAGTTTAGGTTCAGGATGTGATGGCTTTTGAGAGGCCAAAGCACGGGAATTGGAGCTGAGCCAGAGTGAGGGATTGAGGGTCAGATGGTTCAGTATCAGAGGAGAGTTCGTAGTAAGGTGGGGATTGAGGAGATGGTGATGATGATGGTGAGGTGGTTTCATTTAGCATTTCTTCTTCTGAAACAGGTAATGTTGTGGTGGCGAGGTTGAATTTTAGAGATGGTGGGTTAGAAGATCTGATGGTTGAGGGAGGAGTTTCAGCAGAGGTGTATATGGGGGTTGTTTGGGGAAGAGAAGAAGCAATTGGTTTAATTTTGAAAGAGGGGGGAGAGATACAGACTTACCTAGAGAGCCAACTAGAGGAACTCGGGGTCTTGATCCAAAGGATTCTCCCAACTTAGATTTCTTCGCCTTCTAGGACTTCTTAGAAGGCTCTCGCATCCTCTTCATGAAGTTTAGTGGATGCTTTGGTTGTTGGTGTAAGCCCTAGAGGCCAATACTTTTGGTACTTGTATCGAATTATATATTAATAATAAAAGGCATTTTCTTTATTATGGTTGATTAATAAAGTCCCTAGAATAGATAGTCCGTTTAATGTATTAAGTGTGACTTAATCATGAGAACCCATTAAACATAAGGGCACTATTCTTAAAGTATCCGTAGTCGAGCTTTAATGTGAAGTGGGATAACGTTAAAGCATTAAGACTATTATGTTTGTAGACTGATGATCACATCTCATGGATCATGGATAAAGAGTTATCAAGTCTTAAACATAGGTATGAATATTAGGAGTAATATTTGTAACGGATTGACCCGCTATGAGAATACTATATAGAAAGTTATGCAAAGTGTCATAAGTTATTCTCATGGTGATAATAGTGTATACCACTCTTCGACCTGAAACCACTATGGATCCTAGATGTAGAGTTGAGTGCCTTATTACTGATCCAACGTTATCCGTAACTGGATGACCATAAAGACAGTTGATGAGTACTCCACAAAGCATGCTGAGGGACATGAGTATCCTAGATGGAATTTGCCAATCCTGCGTAACAGGATAAATGTCTATGGGCCCAATATTGAACTGGACAAGGGTGACACGGTCTATACCTTGTGTTCAATATAGACATAAGGGCAAAGGGGTAATTATACACATAATTATTATCAGAGGAGGTTTTGTCAGATCACATGACATTTTCGTGACTTGGGTAGCAGTGATGTGTTGCTAGATACCGCTCACTGTTTATTATGTTAAACCGTGATTTAATATAATTGCCAACGTCGCGAAAACCTATAGGGTCACACACAAAGGACGGATTGATGAGAGATAGAATAATTAAGGAACATCGTAAGGTACGGTGTACTTAAGCAGAATACGAAATATGGTAAGGTACCAAATACTTAAGTGATTTTGGTATATTATGAGATATAGGCCAAAATGCACTTAAGTGGGCTTTTTGGCTTGAAGCCCACACAAGTGGTTCTATAAATAGAGCTCTTGTGCAGAAGCTTTGTATGGGAATACAACACAACTGAAGAGTTGGAATTTCGTATCTCTCTCTCACTCAAAGCCTTCATTCATAACAGCTAGCACTGCGATTGAAGGAATCCGTTCGTGTGGACTGAGTAGAGACGTTGTCATCGTTCAACGTTCGTGATCGCCCCGTGGATTTGTATCCAAGGTTTTGGTCGTTTCAAGAGATCTGCACCAAAGGTTTGAATCGCCACAAGAGGTAACGATTCTATCACTGATCATGCCCATTCGTAAGGATCACTAAATGGAGAAATTTTTAAATTCCGCTGCGCCTTGGATGGCAATTCTCCAACAGTGGTATCAGAGCCACTTACGAAACCATGAATCTGATAACTGTTTTTGTTCTGTAATAATATGATTAAAGACAGAATGAATCAAAGGTTAAATTGAGATCGATCAAGTTACATATATGTGATATATGTAACCCTGATGCAAAATACATTATATATGATATAGTGTTCTTGTTTCGTTCATTCAAACCCTCGATGATTGTTTTCCTTTGAGCGATCAATGGTCGTTTGCTTCTTGATCCGACATTAGTATGGTGAAGCAATGACGTGTTGATCAATCATATTGAATTAACAATCGAGATGTGTTTGACGGTCTGAAATTGGTGCATCAAGGTTAGTGACGACACAAGGGTTGTGTTGTCAGAGAGTTATGCGATTGGGGTATGACTGCACAAGAGTTGTGCGTTCTAAACACTTTTCCGAACAGTGTTAACCGGTTAACGCGTATGGTTAACCGGTTAACGTAATGCGAAATAAAAAAAAATTGAGTTTTCAAACAGTGTTAACCGGTTAACGCTTTTGGTTAACCGGTTAACGCAAGACGAAATTCAGTTTTCTGAGTTTTTCAAACAGTGTTAACCGGTTAACGCATATGGTTAACCGGTTAACGCAAGGCAGAAAAGAATTTTCTAAAAGTTTTCAAACAGTGTTAACCGGTTAACGCATATGGTTAACTGGTTAACACAAGGAAAAATTCACCGGTTCGGCTAGAAAAAGTGCTTTGAAGTATCAAGTGTTGATACGAAAGACGACGTCAATTTTAAATGAATTGTCCATTAAAAAATTTCAAAACCACCGTCCCCTGTCCGCTGAACGGTCAGCGGAACCACCGTCCGCTGACCGGGCAGCGGAACACCCGTTCCCGCTGTCCGGGCAGCGGACCCCCGGCTAACTCTGCGTAGTGTGATCGGTTGTCGAAATTTAATTTGATTTTAATTAATTAAAGGAATTAATAATAATAATAAAGTGTTTATTATTGTCTTGTGGTGATCGGTTATGGCCTTAGTTTTCCTTTGCTTTGTTTTGGGTTTTTAAAATACGACCTGCGTGTCGTGCCTCTCTCTTAATCTCCCAAATGTAACTTCTTTTCTCATCTCACTCCCTCGTATGTAAAACGAGTTTCTTTTATGTAATGTAATGATATGAAGAAAGCAAAGAAGTCAGTGCCAAAGGAGGACAACCTTGAAGATCTTGCTTGGAGAAGCTTAGATCGTTGTAGGTTAGCTTAGGTTCTCTCATTGGCTTGGGAGAACAATTGCGCTAGGGGCCATAACTGTTTCATTTTGTATGTTGATGCATGTGAATGTATGTTGATGCATGTGAGAGACGGTTTATATGATAAACAAGCCGGTGAGATCAAAAAAATTGAAATTCCCTCAAATTAAATATTAAGTTTATGCTTTCCAAGTTTTAACACTCATCAAGACTAGTAATGGATGATGTAGGTTTCGCCTACGCGAGGTGCATGATCTATATATTAGTAAGGTGCGATGGGATAATTGTAATATCCAACTGTTAAAACAATGGGTCAAACTTAACTAAACAAATTATAATAAGATTATATATGTTTAGAAGCAAGAGTTGGCAATAATCCATATGATGGATTAGAATAAGGAGTTATTCACCCAACTGAAATTTTCGAGAGTTGTATGAGATACAATTGGAAGGAGTTCCTACCTAAAATAACCTAGTTTTGTGTAATCCGCCTACGCGGACTTAGAACGAAGTGAAATATGGATCTCGACCCACTAGAAAATCTTCCAACGGGATTTTCCGAATCAAATGATGAGGGTCATTTGTTTTGAATAAAATAGTGGGAGCATATTTAATTAAAGGCCTAATTAAATATGTCAATGATACTTATATTTTCATTAATCCTTGTGTAGATTACCATGACAACAAACACCTCTAACAACATATTGCGATCAAACCTTGACAAGGAAAAATTGTCTGGGACAAATTTTCTGGATTGGTACCGAGACATGAGGATTGTCCTCAAACATGATAAAGGGAAAGGCAAGGAAGTTGTCAAACCCAAACCCACTAGTGCTGCTTTGAAGTCTAGTGGAAGCATAGAAAAGGAAGGCACATGCTTCCATTGCGGTAAGACCGCACACTGGAAGAGGAACTGCGCAAAGTACCTGGAAGATAGGAAGAATGGAGTAGAGACTCCAACTTCAGGTATTTTTGTTATTGAAATTAATTTATCTACTTCTGCATCATGGGTATTAGATACTGGATGCGGTTCTCACATTTGTACAAATGTGCAAGAACTAAAAAGGAGTAGAAAATTGGCAAAAGGTGAAGTCGATCTACGAGTTGGTAATGGAGCAAAGGTTGTTGCCTTAGCCGTAGGAACTTATGAATTGACTTTACCTAGTGGTTTGATAATTCAGTTAGAGAACTGTTATTATGTACCAGCAATTAGCAGGAACATTATTTCCGTTTCTTGTTTGGACAAGTTCAGTTTTTCATTCATAATAAAGAACAATTGTTGTTCAATTTATTTGAATGATATATTCTATGCAACTGCACAAATGAACAATGGACTATATGTCATTGATCTTGAAATGCCTATTTATAACATTAATACTAAAAGGATGAGACCTAATGAGTTAAATCCAACTTACCTTTGGCATTGTCGATTAGGCCACATAAATGAGAAACGCATTTCCAAACTCCATAAAGATGGACTGTTGGACTCTTTTGATTATGAATCATATGAGACATGCAGATCTTGTTTAATTGGAAAGATGACAAAGTCTCCATTCACAAGAAAAGGTGAATGAGCTAATGATCTTTTGGCCCTCATACATACTGATGTATGTGGTCCACTGAACATATCAGCCAGAGGAGGTTTTAAGTACTTCATCACATTCACTGATGATTTCAGTAGATATGGTTATGTGTATTTAATGAAACACAAATCAGAGTCCTTTGAAAAGTTCAAAGAATTCAAGAATGAAGTACAAAACCAACTAGGTAAGAATATTAAAGCTCTTCGATCAGATCGAGGTGGTGAATATTTAAGCCTAGAGTTTGATGACCATCTGAAAGAGTGTGGGATCCTATCCCAACTCACTCCTCCTGGAACACCCCAATGGAATGGTGTGTCTGAGAGAAGAAATCGAACCCTGTTGGACATGGTCCGATCCATGATGAGTCAAGTCGATCTTCCAAACTCCTTTTGGGGACATGCGCTGTTGACCGCAGCTTACACACTTAACCGTGTTCCATCCAAAAAGGTTGATAAGACACCATATGAGATATGGAGTGGTAAGAGACCACATATGTCTTACATGAAGATTTGGGGTTGCGAAGTTTATGTGAAACGACAAATTTCAACTAAGCTTGAGCCCAAATCTGACCAATGCTTATTTGTGGGGTATCCTAAAGAAACAAGAGGATATTACTTCTACAATCCTTCTGAGGGCAAAGTGTTTGTCGCTCGAACTGGAGTTTTCCTAGAAAAGGATTTTATTTCCAAAGGAACCAGTGGGAGGAAAGTAGAGCTTGAATAAATTCAAGAATCACAAAGCATCGATACACCTATGGAGGAATTAGAGCAGGAAACACAAATGGTTGTGGAAGAGCAACCTGCTCAAGTAGAACAAGACCAGCGTAGGTCAGGCAGGATACGTCACCTACCTGAGAGATATGGATATCTCATAACAGATCAAGGTGATGTATTACTCATGGATCAAGATGAGCCTGTGACCTACCAAGAGGCCATAACTGGTCCCGAGTCTGAGAAGTGGCTAGAGGCCATGAAATCCGAAATAGATTCCATGTACACTAACCAAGTTTGGAACTTGGTAGAGCCTCTTGTAGGAGTTACTCCTATAGGATGCAAGTGGGTCTTCAAAAAGAAGACTGACATGGATGGTAAGGTACATACCTATAAAGCAAGACTGGTTGCAAAAGGATATAAACAAATTCATGGGGTTGACTATGATGAAACCTTTTCACCAGTTGCAATGCTTAAATCTGTTCGGATTTTACTTGCTATTGCTGCATATCATGATTATGAAATATGGCAGATGGATGTCAAAACTGCTTTCCTTAACGGGAATCTTCTTGAGGATGTGTACATGACACAGCCTGAAGGATTTGACATACTAGAAGAAGCCCATAAGATATGTAAGCTACAAAGATCAATCTATGGATTGAAGCAAGCTTCCAGAAGCTGGAATCTTCGTTTTGATGAAACGGTAAAACAATATGGATTCATCAAGAACGAAGATGAGCCTTGTGTCTACAAGAAGGTTAGTGGGAGCATGATCGTGTTCCTGGTGTTATATGTAGATGACATATTACTCATTGGAAACGATATCCCTACCCTGCACCAAGTAAAGACTTGGTTGGGGAAATGTTTTTCTATGAAGGACCTAGGTGAAGCAGCCTATATATTAGGAATCAAAATCTATAGAGATAGATCACAAAAACTGTTTGGCCTAAGTCAGAGTACATACATAGACAAAGTGTTGAGACGCTTTCATATGCATGATTCCAAGAAAGGATTCATACCTATGCAACATGGCCTGTGTCTGTCAAAAACACAATCCCCTTCAACTAAGGAAGAAAGGGAACACATGAATGAGACTCCATATGCATCTGCAATAGGATCTATCATGTATGCCACGTTATGTACTCGACCAAATGTCTCGTATGCTTTAAGTGCAACAAGTAGGTACCAATCTGATCCTGGTGATGCCCATTGGGTAGCTGTTAAGAATATTCTTAAGTACTTGAGAAGGACTAAGGAATCATTCTTGATATATGAAGGTCAGGAAGAGTTGGCTGTAATTGGTTACACTGATGCTAGCTTCCAGACAGATAAGGATGACTTTAGATCGCAATCTGGTTACGTGTTTTGCTTGAACAGTGGCCCTGTGAGCTGGAAAAGTTCAAAGCAAGATACAGTTGTTGATTCTACGACCGAGGCCGAGTATATTGCTGCCTCAAGTGCAGCAAAGGAAGCTGTTTGGATCAGGAAGTTCATTAGTGAACTTGGCATAGTCCCTAGCATTGTGGATCCCATTGGTCTCTATTGTGATAACAATGGTGCTATCGCACAAGCTAAGGAGCCTAGATCTCACCAACGATCCAAACACATACTTAGGCGTTATCATCTCATTCGAGATATAATAGATAGAGGAGATGTGAAAATATGTAAAGTACCTACACTAGACAATATAGCTGACCCACTGACAAAGCCTCTTGCGCAGCAGAAGCATGATGGCCATACTAGATCAATGGGCATACGGGGTATGTCTGATTGGCTCTAGTGCTAGTGGGAGATTTTTGGTGTAAGCCCTAGAGGCCAATACTTTTGGTACTTGTATCGAATTATATATTAATAATAAAAGGCATTTTCTTTATTGTGGTTGATTAATAAAGTCCCTAGAATAGATAGTCCGTTTAATGTATTAAGTGTGACTTAATCATGAGAACCCATTAA
Source organism: Lathyrus oleraceus (assembly GCF_024323335.1). Taxonomy (NCBI): domain Eukaryota; kingdom Viridiplantae; phylum Streptophyta; class Magnoliopsida; order Fabales; family Fabaceae; genus Lathyrus; species Lathyrus oleraceus. The sequence goes on from NC_066584.1 coordinate 67,584,140, forward strand.
ACATAAGGGCACTATTCTTAAAGTATCCGTAGTCGAGCTTTAATGTGAAGTGGGATAACGTTAAAGCATTAAGACTATTATGTTTGTAGACTGATGATCACATCTCATGGATCATGGATAAAGAGTTATCAAGTCTTAAACATAGGTATGAATATTAGGAGTAATATTTGTACCGGATTGACCCGCTATGAGAATACTATATAGAAAGTTATGCAAAATGTCATAAGTTATTCTCATGGTGATAATAGTGTATACCACTCTTCGACCTGAAACAACTATGGATCCTAGATGTAGAGTTGAGTGCCTTATTACTGATCCAACGTTATCCGTAACTGGATGACCATAAAGACAGTTGATGAGTACTCCACAAAGCATGCTGAGGGACATGAGTGTCCTAGATGGAATTTGCCAATCCTGCGTAACAGGATAAATGTCTATGGGCCCAATATTGAACTGGACAAGGGTGACACGGTCTATACCTTGTGTTCAATATAGACATAAGGGCAAAGGGGTAATTATACACATAATTATTATCACAGGAGGTTTTGTCAGATCACATGACATTTTCGTGACTTGGGTAGCAGTGATGTGTTGCTAGATACCGCTCACTGTTTATTATGTTAAATGCGTGATTTAATATAATTGCCAACGTCGCGAAAACCTATAGGGTCACACACAAAGGACGGATTGATGAGAGATAGAATAATTAAGGAACATCGTAAGGTACGGTGTACTTAAGCAGAATACGAAATATGGTAAGGTACCAAATACTTAAGTGATTTTGGTATATTATGAGATATAGGCCAAAGTGCACTTAAGTGGGCTTTTTGGCTTGAAGCCCACACAAGTGGTTCTATAAATGGAGCTCTTGTGCAGAAGCTTTGTATGGGAATACAACACAACTAAAGAGTTGGAATTTCGTATCTCTCTCTCACTCAAAGCCTTCATTCATAACAGCTAGCACTGCGATTGAAGGAATCCGTTCGTGTGGACTGAGTAGAGACGTTGTCATCGTTCAACGTTCGTGATCGCCCCGTGGATTTGTATCCAAGGTTTTGGTCGTTTCAAGAGATCTGCACCAAAAGTTTGAATCGCCACAAGAGGTAACGATTCTATCACTGATCATGCCCATTCGTAAGGATCACTAAATGGAGAAATTTTTAAATTCCGCTGCGCCTTGGATGGCAATTCTCCAACATTGGTAGCCAGTCCACTGAGAATTCAGAGATATCAACTCCTTTCTTGGCAAGGTCCTCTAGATAGTAGGCTATTACCTCTGGAGGGTCAATCTTAGAGAACACGTAAAGTCCGTTGGGAATCTCCCTCTTATCTTTGAGTGCTTCCCAGGAGGTATCAAGTGTTGGTTTGGCTCTGACTTGATCAATAATTCCCATGCTCTTCAGATTCCGAGCATTCGGAGGTCTTCCAGTGTCAATGGTGACATCTTCCATGAGTCCGAGCTGGATCAGATAGTCCACGAGGCCACTCTCGATCAATACATCAAATATCAGTCTCCCCAGAGGGATGTAGTTCCTTGTCTTCGTGTTGTTTCTGGTGTCTTTAACTGAATCTCTGAGGTACTTGAAGAGGAGTGCAGGTAGACAGAGTTTCAGGCCCTTGTGAATGAAGTACAAGATGCACTTCTGATCTGTGTTGATGTAGTCAGAAGAGTTTGAGGCAGGACGATGATGGATGGTGCCTAAGATGATCTTCCGCCAGACCCGGAGACTCTGATGTAGTTCCTTATTCATGGAATGCTTACCTTCAGCACTTTGTTGGAAGATGGTAGGGTTTATTTCCTGGGACAAGTACTTTGCCCTAGGGTTTATGTTATAGATGCGTCTTCCTCGTGTCTTCTCCATGTTTAGAAGAGAGGCAATTGATTTCTCAGTGGTGACTATCTTGACTCCCGTAACGTAGGAGACAATGTAGTAATCATCTGAGTCTGTGAAATGCAAGAACTCCTTCACCAGATTCGTGTACACAGGGCCATAGAGGCGTTGAAAGTAATTTTCGCACCCTTGCATTTTCAGTTCTTTAGTGAGGTCGATGCCATTATGCTTCATGTTTTCGAAATTAACCAAGGTTTCACATAGAACTTCAAGTTTATCAAATGGAGTTTCTAGATGAATGTGGGGCTCACGATTAAGAATGTGGGGTTCCCTGTAGATTGGAGTTGAGACGACGCCGGTGGTTCCAGTGGTTTGTTAGCTAGGACTGGGTGCTTGCTCTGTTGAGTTCATTTGTTGGGAGAAGTTGTAAACAAATTATTGTTGAGAATCCATGAAGAACAGTTGAAGATGACGGTTGAAAGATGAAGAGCTCGAAGAAAACTACAGAAATTCTTGAAGGTGACGAAGAACAGAGAGAGAGAGAGGGTTTAGTGAGGCCGTGAGTGTAAAGTGTGCAAGTGTAGTATGTGAAATGAATTTATACACATTATGCTGCATGCAAAACGACAACAAAAGGAGAGTTTAACTGTTAAGAAATTAAATGAAACACGTTAACCAAGTAATCACGTTTGGAGGAGAATGATTACAACCCATGATGGAGGTCTAATCCCCAAATTAGCATACTGCTCGAGGAGATATCAAGAGTCTGACTCTTGATTTTTGCTAGACAACTGTCTAGAAGTTCCAAGGTCAGATAAAAGATGTACCATATGTTTCTTTATCTGTTCTTCAGGAATACCAAAGGGTTGGATCTTGGAGATTTCTAACTCAGATGACTTCTAACTGGTTGTAGCATCAGAGTCAGATACAGAGTCTAGGTGTTTACTTCAGAGTCTTATTTTTCTATTTCAGAGGCACATTTCATTCTGAACAATTTTGAATGTTTAGATTTTTCAAGATAAAAGAGAATCTATCTTCAGCCAGGGGTTTGGTAAAAATATCAGCCCATTGATGGTCTGTATCAATAAATTTTAATGTTATTACCCCTTTCTGAACATAGTCTCTAATGAAATGATGTTTTATTTCTATGTGCTTAGCTCTAGAATGCAAAATAGGATTCTTACTTAAACAGATGGAGGCAGTATTGTCCCAGAAGATAGGGATGTTACTCTCTAAAATTTAAAGATCTTCTAGTTGATTCTTCATCCAGAGCATCTAAGTAGTGCATAGTGATGGTGAAATATATTCTGCTTCTGCAGTGGACAGAGCTATGGTTGATTGCCTTTTGCTGGCCCAGGATATCAAATTCTTTCCCAAGATCTGACAGTTCCCAGATGTACTTTTACCTTCCATTTTGTCCCCTGCGTAATCTGCATCACAGTAACCAGAAAGTCTTTACTCTGATGTTTTCTCATACATCAGGCCCACGTTAGGTGTTCCTTTCAGATACCTGAGTATTCATTTAACAACTGTTAAATGAGATTCTCTAGGATCTTATTGGAATCTGGCACAGAGACATACACTAAACCGAATATCAGGACGTGTAGCAGTCAAATAGAGAAGAGAGCCTAGCATACCATGATAGAGCTTCTGACAAACCTTATGGCTAACTTCTTCTTTTTCCAGAATGCAGGTTGGATGCATAAGTGTCTTAGCAGGTTTGCATTCCGCCATTTCGAATTTCTTCAGAATGTCTTTTATGTATTTACTTTGATGAACGTAGGTAGCTTCTGAAGCTTGATTGATCTGAATTCTTAGAAAGAACTTTAGTTCTTGCATTAAGCTCATTTCAAATTCTGCCTACATTAGCTCAGAGAATTCTTGACATACAAAAGGATTAGCTGAACCAAAAATAATGTCATCAACATATATCTGGCATATCATGAGGTCATTACTAATGTTTTTACAGAAGAGTGTAGAGTCAACTTTTCCTCTAATAAAGTCATGTTCCAGAAGAAAAATGCTTAGTCTTTCATACCAAGCTCTAGGAGCTTGTTTTAAACCGTATAATGATTTCTTAAGTTTAAAAATATGTTCTGGACAACTGGAGTTTTCAAAACCTGGAGGTTGATTGATATACACTTCTTCTGATATATAACCATTAAGAAATGCACTCTTGACATCCATTTGATATAGTTTGATTGAGTGATTTACAGCAAATGAAACAAGTAAGTGAATAGATTCTAACCTGGCGACTGGGGCAAAGGTTTCGTTGTAGTCAATTCCTTCTTGTTGCCTGAACCCTTGTGCCACCAGTCAAGCTTTATTTATGATAACTTCTCCTTTTTCGTTCAGTTTGTTTCTGAACACCCATCTGGTTCTAATAAAGTGAGTACCTCTAGGGTTTGGAACAAGATCCCAAATGTAATTCTTTGAGAATTGATCTATCTCTTCTTTCATAGCTAGAACCCAGTCGTTGTCTTGAAATGCCTCATCACAGGAAGTAGGCTCAATCAGAGATACTAGTCCTAGAGGGATTTCTTCAGGTACCTTGAATGTTGACCTAGTTCGGATAGGTTCATCCTTGTTTCCCATGATCAAATCTTTAGAGATGTTAGGGAGGCTTCTTGATTTCTTCTAGATAGTTGAGGCTTTAGTTGCATCTGGAGTTTGTCTACAGATACTTCTGGTGCTTTTGTCTTTTCGTCTGAACCTACAAGAGTAATCTCCAGATCTGCAAGTTTCTCAACTAGCTTTGACTTTTCAGGGTCAAGCTTATCATCAAATCTAACATGAATTGATTCTTCCATAATTTTGGTTTTTGTGTTGTATACTCTGTAGCCTTTAGAGCGTTATGAGTATCCTAACATAATACCTTTTTGTGCTTTTGAATCAATCTTGTTTAGATGTTCTTTAGTATTCAGAATAAAGCAAGAGCATCCAAAAGGATGAAAATAGGAAATGTTGGGTTTTATTCCTTTACACAGTTCATAGGGAGTCTTCCCCGGAATAGGTCTTATAGAGATTCTATTCTGAATATAATATGCTGTATTTACTGCTTCAACCCAAAAGTGCTTAGCCATATTTGTTTCATTGATCATGGTTCTGGCCATCTCTTGGAGTGTCCTATTCTTCCTTTCTACAACTCCATTTTGTTGTGGAGTTCTAGGACAGGAGAAATCATGGAATATTCCATTAGAATCGAATAGTTCTTCAAAAAAATATCTTTCGAATTCTCCACCATGATCACTTCTGACTCTGATGATTTTGGAGTCAAATTCGTTTTGCACTTTGGAATAGAAGCTAGTGAATATAGAGTGAGACTTACTCTTATGCTTTAGGAATTTTACCCATGTCCAGCAACTAAAATCATCAACAATAACTAGTCCATATTTCTTTACATTGACTGGTGCTGTTTTAATAGGTCCAAACAGATCAATGTGAAGAAGTTCCAGAGGCTTAGAGGTGGAAACAATATTTTTCTTTTTAAAAGAGGTTTTGGAAAATTTCCCTTTCTGACATGCCTCACATAGAGCATCTGAAGAAAACTTCAGTTTGGGTAGACCTCTGACTAACTCGAGTTTATTTAGCTGAGAGAGTTTTCTCATGCTAATGTGGCACAAGCGTCTATGCCATACCTATTGCTCTTCATGAACAGACATGCGACATTTTACATTTTGTTCTTTTAAGTCTGAAAGATTTATTTTGTAAATATTGTTTTTCCTCTTGCCAGTGAATAGGATTGTTCCATTGTTCTGATTAATTGTTTTACATGTTTTTTGATTGAAGATTACATCATAGCCGTTATCACTTAATTGACTTATGGATAACAGGTTATGCCTTAATCCTTCTACATAGAGAACATCAGATATAGAGGGAAGAGTTCCATTACTAATAGTTCTGGAGCCTCTGATCCTTCCTTTCTGATTTCCTCCGAAACCTACGAAGCCAACATCTTTAAGTTCCAGGCTTTGGAACATATACTTTCTTCCCGTCATGTGTCACGAGCAACCAGAGTCCAGGTACCATGACTGGTGTCTTAACTCTGCTGCATAAGATATCTGGAACATAAACAATCTTATCCTTTGGTACCCAGAATCTTTTGGGTCCTTTATAATTAGTTTTCCTAGAGTTTCTTAGAACTTTGGGTTTTCTAGCTTTATCAAAATGTTGTGCTTGTGTATGTGTGTAGTGATAAGAAAACACAGATTTAGGTTTGTCATTTGTGGAAGATTTATCTTCACTAGGGTCATACCCTATTCCTCTTTTATTATTCTAACTTACTCCATAAATCATGGATGTCATTCTACTTCTCTCTATCCCATTTTTCAGAAACTTTTGAAACGATTTTTCATATTCATAAATTACTGTGTTCGAACTTTGTGGAGCTTGAGATAATGCTTCTTCAAGTTTTAAACATTGTTTATTTGTGGAGTCTCTTTCTAATATCAAAGTTCGGCTTTCATCTTTTAGTTCTGAAACTGTCATCTCAAATTTTCCACATTCTTCGATGGTTTCTCCAAGAACCTCTTTTACAGCTTTAAATTTTGGTTTAAGTTTCTGATATGAGTTTAGAGTTTCAGAAAGGCATGGTTCAAGGTCAGAGCGAGAAAGATTAGAAAATACCTCTTCAGATTCAGATCCTCCATCTGTTGTATTTCTGGTTGTGGTAGCCATGAGTGCAACATTTGCTTGTTCTTTAGAGTCTGATTCTGAGGAATCAGATCCCCTGTCATCCCAGGTGGCCATCAGTCCCTTTTTAGTTCTGAATGAACTTTTCTTGAAATTTTCTCTTATAGAGCTTTCTTTCTTCAACTTGGGACATTCATTTCTATAATGACTTGTTTTCTTACATTCATAGCATGTTATATCTTTGTTTGACTTACCTCTAGAGGTTGGTTCTGATCGATCCCCCTTGGGTCTTGGTCTTCTAAAGTTATTATTCCTTTTTCTCCAGAGTTGTTTTACTCTTCTGGTTAAAAAGGATAATTCTTCTTCGTTGTCAGAGTCTTCCTTCTCAGAGTCATCATTGTCTTCTTCTTCAGCCTGCAAGGCTTTGTTTCTATCTGGTTTGCGTCTTTCAGATCTGGACTTTAGTGCTACAGACTTGATCTTCTTTTGAGGTTCATCTTCCTCTAGTTCTATCTCGTGGCTTCTGAGTGAACTGACGAGTTCCTCAAGGCTGATATTGTTCAGATCTTTTGATAACTTTAAAGCTATGACCATGGGTCTCCATTTCTCTGGCAAGCTTCTAACAATCTTTTTGACATGATCCGCAGTTGTATATCCTTTATCCAACACTTTGAGTCCTGCAATTAAAGTTTGAATCTAGAAAACATTACCTCTACCACTTCATCGTCCTTCATTTTGGAGGATTCATATTTCTGGATTAGAGCCAGAGCCTTTGTTTCTTTGACTTGAGAATTTCCTTCGTGAGTCATTCTCAATGAGTCAAGTATTTCTTTAGTTATTCCCCTGTTGGTGATCTTTTCATATTCATTGTAGGAAATAGAATTGAGTAGTATCGTTCTGTCACAGGTGGTGGAATCCTCCTTTTGACCCTAAGATCCCTTATGCATTTCATCATAAGCATTAGCATTGGGATCATGTCTTCGAATCCTCCTTACCCCTTTTTCATTGGGTTTGATTGTGGGAGAGATCACCAAGCACTTTGAGATTATATCATACTTGTACTTTATCATTTCACTAACCAAAATACCAAAAATATGTCTTTGCATCTATTGTAGGTAAGAACATTATCTCCTTGATTCATTGATCACATCTAGGGTTTGAGACCCTCATGAACAAAGAGCACCATCAAGAATTGATTCAAGAATGGTTAATAGCCTCATGTATGAGTCCCAATTTCTTCTACATATTATATTGATCATGTTTTCTTCAAGAGTTTGAGGGTGATTTGCCTTGGAAACCCTAGTTTGACTGGGTATCTTAAGTAACTTCTCCAACAAGCTATCTCACCAATTGATAAAATTTCTCAAGGGACACTTAAACATTCACCATCTTATGCATGTATGATCTACCATGAGCCAAGAAAGTCAAGAGAATTTGAAGTTAGCAAGTTGGTTGATGGTGGTTGGCCAGATGAATTCATCTGATCAAAACATGGTCTCCCTAGACCCTATCTCCTCCAATTTTCACCATATGAAAATTATTCCAAGAGAAAAGTTACTCTAAATGATATTATGAACAACTTCCATGTTGAGATCTAGAGCTAGTTTGGCTTGGAAATCATTTTCTATGTTGAAATATTATAGGTCATTTTGTTTAAACCCTAATTGGAAAGTCAACTTCCCAAGGCCATAACTTGCTCAATTTTTATGAGATGAAATATTTCCATGTTGCACAATTAAATTCAATGTGTCTACTTTAACTTTTATGTTTGGAGTGAGAGATAATTCAACTTCTTTGCACATGTGATATGAAGCTACATTATAGGTCACTTTTGACCTATACCATTGATCAAATGATTTTGCCAAACTTAAAAAATGCATAACTCTATCATTTCAAATCCAAGTGACATGAAATTTGTGACCATTTTGAAGATCTTTTAGAGAGCTACAACTTTGATGAGGACACATTTCTCATTTGAAGCTCGCATAAAAAGTTAAGCAAGGTGGAATACTTAGACATATGGCTTGACACTTAGAAAAATTTCAATATGTCAAATTTTTCCAAACTTCCACCTCAAATATCTCCAAGTTCCAAGATCCAAATGAAAAAGTGTTCAACAACAAACTTGTTCCTCTTGGTCTCACCTTTCCAAAGAGATAAATTTCATGAATTTTAGATGATAAATGCATAGGCTGTGCATGGCTTAAACAGGCCGATATCATGTGTCATGGATCCAACTTCAAGTATCAATGCTTAATTGCCTTGTATTCCAAACTTGCTTCAGCACATCTAAACTTCATTATGGACTTTCGAACAATCATTTGATTGGATTATGCGTGCCCATGCAGCTTGCTTACATCATTTTGTCAATTTTGGAAACTTGAAGGAGTGTGCAAATATCATTGGAATTCTCTATAAATTGAAGCTCTTGTGATCAGAATTCACACAGACATTGTGCAAGCTTTGATTCCCCACAGAAAACCCTTAATACCAAGAGGATAAGCTTGAGAAATTCTGTTGAATTTGAGCTTGAATATCCACTATTTTGGAATTCAATTCTCCAGGAGTTCTTTGATTTTAAACCATTCCATTCCTCTTCTGCAAGCAATTGGAGTGAAGCAAAGCACGATTCAGATCAAGATCTAGCAAGCTCAGACCTCCATTGAAGGTATTTTGCCGAAAATTTGATCTCTTCGATTCTCCTTGTTTATTGCTCAATTCTCTTGATTATTGTGTTGGCTGAAGTCCTACCAATGTAGGCAAGGTGTTTGAGTTATTTTGATGCTGAATCGAAGAAACTCAGATCATGAAACTCATTTTTCAATTCCACATATCTCTCAATATAGTTGGAATTGGAAGAAATGGAGATGATATTCATGCTCAGTGATGTTTTCTCTTTAAAATCATATCCCTGTTTGAAATTTTGGTGATGGTTGATGATGACCAGTCCGACGAGGCTCGCCGGAGAAGACAACCGGAGCTCTGGCTCTGGTGATGATGTCTTTGAGGTCTAGACCGTGTGATCCAACTCCTGTGTTCTAATCTCAGTCGTGCATTGTGATTACCATGTTTGCCACGCAGTGGACTCGTGTGTTTGTGGAACGTGCGTTGTGGATCATCAGATCTGCCACCTCAATTAATGAGGGAGATCTGATCGTCTATATATTTTTGCAATTTCTGATTTTCCTTTTTATTTCATTTTCTTCAATAATTTATAATAAATTTAATATTGATCTAAAAAATATGAGACTTTCACTGAAAATTTTCAAATATTTTTCTCTTTCATATTCTGAATTAAAATTATTTTTTGGACATTATTAATATTTTTCATGAATTAATTGATTTTTCATTTGTTTTTAATTGTTTAAAAATATTTTTAATTGTCCAAAAATTATGAAATTTTTTATCCAAGGTCCTTTGACCTTGTTTGACCTATGATAAATAACATGGCCATTTATTTGGTCTTTTGATGTGATTTTAGGATTTGGACAAAACATATTTGAATTTAATGCATTATTTTAATACTTTCAATTGAATAAATGCCATTTTAATTATGTTGACCATTTGGATTGACTTATTTGAGTTTCTTATTTGTTGTTGGGCCTTGGTCAAGGTTGATTTGACTTTGTCAAGTTAATATTATTGGATTTAGGGGATTGATGGAATATACATTCCATCTCCCAAAATGAATGAATAATATTAATTTGGTAAAAGTCCTCCTTTGACCAATTTGTGATCTCATTCATCCCTTTCCCTCTTCATCTAATTCCCTTTCTTCATCCATTCATTTTCCATTGGCCAATGACATCTCAAAGTGCTAATGCTAGTTGATTGAAACATTAACAAGAGTATGTGTAGCGGGGTATTCGTTACCATTAGAGATATTGACTAAATCCAAGGTAAATCATACAAGTCGAGTCGCCACCACACTTCTATTTATCCAAAGGAATGGTTAGAAAGCGAACAAAAACCTAAAAGTTTTATCGAGTCAAAAACTAGTAAAAGAGAATCAGAGATCTGGGTAAGGGGGTTGGTTATGCAATGGAAAGGTGTTAGGCACCCAAAACATCCTAGGTACTCCTAGGGAGCCCTTTTCATACTTGTTGTAAGGTTGTTGTTTTGTGATAATTTGTTTGTGCAAACATGATTGAGGGGATGAGAAGAGAATATACAAGTTTATTTACATTTTGTGTTTGGATGGATAAACCCATTGTCTACGTACCATCTTAAAAAAGATTAGGATCAAAACCTCGTAGTTCGGGGTAACAATCTCAAAAATGAGTTGGTGAATTGATTGGTGCAAAAGCCTTAAAGTCTTTTGTTATACAAGGGAGAAAACTCAACCTAAAAACCATAAATCCCCCATGTGAGGATAGCTTCAACATGCTAGTGAGGGGTTAACCCTATAATAAGCGTGAAAGACTCATTGTCCATCACTAAGAATATAGGTGAGTATTACATCTACCACAAAGATAACTCAAACTTAACAACTAAAGGTTATGAAAAAGTTTGGATTAGAAGGTGGCCATTGAAACCACAAAAACACATTTTAATGGGTTATATTCAATTAGAAGTATATACAAAATGATCAAAGTGGACTTAAAGATTCAATTTAAAATAAGTGTTATGAAAAGAAAGTTTGAAAATCAAAAGCATAAGGCTTAGGTCTCTAATGTTGAAAAATAAGTGTTAGATGTCTGCACAAAAGTTTTGGCTTGGGTTAGAGTGGAGAGAAGAAGAAGAAGGGCTAAAGTCCTAAGTAAAGCAAAAAGGTGAGGGATAAGAAGCAAAACCACAATGGAGTTCCTCTCTTGAGATCATATTGATGATCCAAGTAGCTCCCATCCTTTGGAATAAACAAGCAAGTAAGCATAAACTCAAGCAATCAACAATCAAATGAACTCTTGGAAAGACTCCTCAATGTATCTTGGATCTCTCTCTCTTGGAAGCTCATGGTAATGGTTCCTCAATTAAGCTCAAGGGGGAACTCCTAGCACAAAGAAAACACACATTAAAAGGTTCTATAATACAATCAAAGAATGGACAAGAGGGAGTTTAGAATATGGTCCTTTCAATGTTCATCTTCAAGCTTAAGCATTCTAAAGGCTCAATGCCTAGTTGCTCTTTGACTCCAAATTTGCATAGGGAAGATCCTAAAGTCTAAGTCCATTTTGTCCAATTCTTTGCATTTGGTTCACAACAATCAAAACAAAACACAAGCACAAAAGTATATACACAATTATGTGCTCAAGTGAGCAAAAGGCAAATGGCATTAACATAAACATGTGGTCAAGTGAGCAAAGGGAAAAGCAAATGGATAATATGTACAAGAATAGTAAATTGCATAAAAGTAAAGTGCAAAAAGTAAATGTTAATTGTTAATGGTTAGTGTTAGTAGTTAGTGTGCCATAAGGCAAATTTAGCGCTATGTTAAGCAATCGTAATTGGACTTATGTAGAAGTCACAACTATCTGAGGCCAGTCAATAATAATGTAGGCAACAACACAAGTTATAAGTCTTGATTAGTGTACCAAGTTCCAACATCTTGCCATGCCAAAAAGATAAGAGAATTGATCTTGTATTGGTTCAAGTCTTTGTAAAGACAAAGCGTCATACAACATACGATATCAAGTTTCGATGATGACAAAAGACCATCATGCACGTCTACGAACAAATGCAACACATTACCCACCATATCCTTTTTCACGTTATCCTAAAGCTACTATAATCATTAAAAACATATAGACAAAGTGTGATCATGACCAAATACATGAAAATCACTAATCACAGCCTTTTTGCAGATTTGAAGGCTTTGAGTCGACCATAGGGGTCAGCTCAAAGCTCACGGGTCGGCGCAAAGGCTCTGCCCAAACTGGAGGGAGTCAGCGCAAAAACCCCTTGCGTCGACGCATAGGGTCGACGCTTAACTCACGGGTCGGCGCAAAAATCCCTTGCGTCGACGCATGCAGTCGGCGCGTGCCCCACGGGTCAGCGCACGCCGACCCTATGGTCGACCATTCGCGCGCAAACTCAGTTTTCTGAGTTAATTCAAAGTTTAAATTTCTGTTATGTTTGTTTGGTTTTGTCTGTTACTATATATAGAAGTAAAAACACTTCTATTGACCAACATTTGCTATTTTTGAGTAGAAGTGTTCAAGGAAACAAGAAAGAGTGAAATAGTTGTCAAAGATTCATCATCTTCATCTTCAACAGTCCACAATACATCAACTGCACACAATAACTTTTGATGCGATTTGTGATAGTTTGAAGGTGATAAGGTTCGAGGTAGCGATTGAAGAATCGGGTTCGAGTTGAAGTCTTGGCAGGTTCTTTCTTGAATAAAACCATTAGGGTTTTATCTTCCAATACCGGTTTGCGTTTGGGGGTTTTTGGACGGATTGCTTCATTATCTTTCAGCTGAGCGAAGGTAACTGATAAGAGAAAGTCTTCATCAGTTTAGTAGCGGAGTCGGTGTTTGAGTAGTGAAGAATCCGGGTTTGATTCGTTCGTGTTCGTGATCAGCCGGGCCAAGGGGTTGAAGAACGGAAGGTTCATCAACGAGTGGCAGGAAACGGAGGTCAAACATCAACAATCAAAGGTCTTGATTCATCTTGAATCAAGGGGCAAGGAAAAGAAGTATCATTCAACATATTGCAAATTCTGTTGTTTACATACTTTGCACTCCTTGTAAAAACGATTAAATCTCACAGGTGATATCTAATTAATCATCTCAATTCTATTTTTAGAATTGAGGGCAGACGTACCCCGAAGCGAGGACGGCGGGGGAACTGCCTAATCAAATCTCTGTCTCCTTTAATTTTCAGCATAATCTGTTTTTCTGCTTAAAATTTAAGTGATTTTAGTTTAAGCAATTTTAGCCAAACATTGATATAAGCTGAGTAAGTGTTTAAAAACTGCTGTTGAAATACCAAGTACAATAACATACTGTACTAGGATAAATTGATTCACTTACTCAACTCAAATATTACTTGAAGTGTTTGTGCACACCAAGTGTTTGTAAAATTGCCTAAGCCAAAGTTGTCTTAAGTTTGCATTGTGTTTCAATTTGGTATTTTGGTTCATTGGAACTAGGCTTGCAAATAAGTGAACTCTATCATTGATTGTGCATCTTGTGTAGTGAAGTGTATCTCTTTTAATCCAATATCCATTAGCTTGACGCATATCCGGTTTTCCAATAACGGTTCGTTTTTAGACTAATTTTCCTCGGCCGCTTCCGCACCTAAAAACATTTTTAAAACCAATTTTTCTTTTAAATTGGTAGCGCCGACTAAAGTTTTAATTGGGATCTATTCAACCCCCCCCCCCTTCTAGATCCGTGCCATAGTCTAACAAGTGGTATCAGGAGCTCCGGTTCACTCCGTGCTTCAAAATACAACGTTGATAGAAAATGGCTAACGAACCTAAAGGGGCTTACAATAGAGCTCCCGTTTTCAATGGTGAAAATTATAGTTATTGGAAAGACTGTATGCGGGAGCACATAAATTCCATAGATAGAAAAATATGGAATGTTATTCTCAATGGTCCAATTGAAATAACCATGACCAATGAGAATAATGAAATAGTGCCTAAGCCTGAAGCACAATGGACCGATGATGATGAAAAGAAATACAACTATGATTGGAAAGCCAAAAACATCTTAATCTCCTCATTAGGGGTAGACGAATACTATCGTGTATCCCATTGTCCTACTGCTAAGGCCATGTGGGATTCACTTCAAATTGCCCATGAGGGGACGAACGATGTTAAATTGGCTAGAATCAATACACTAACGCAAGAGTTTGATCTCTTTTTCATGGAGCAAGGGGAAACCATTGCCGACATGCAAAAGAGATTCACTCATCTAATCAATCGATTACATTCACTAGGTAAACCTATTTCCAATGATGTTGCTACTAATAAAATCTTAAGATGTCTTAACAGGGAATGGCAGCCGAAAGTGACCGACATCAAAGAGGCAAACGATCTTACCATATTGGACTTAACAACATTGTTCGGCAAACTACAAGAGCACGAACAAGTTCTATTAAGCTTGGAACAACATGAAAGGAAAGATAAGAAAGACAAAGCCAAGGTGAGTGAAAAGAAATCAATTGCTCTAAAGACTTCCTCCTCAAAGTCTCAAGCAAAAGAGCAAAGTGATTATTCAACGAGTGATGAAGAAGAAGAGGACAAGAGTGAAGATATGGGGCTGTTCGTCAAACGCTACAACCGTTACGTGAGAAAGAACGGCATCCAACATTCCGAGAAGAACTTAGTTAACTTCCGGAAGCAATCTAGGTTCTCCAAAAATGATGACTTCAAAGGAAAAACAACTAGAGGGTCGTGCTACAAATGTGGAAAGCCGGGTCACTACAAACCGGATTGTCCGATGAACAAAAAGACAAAGGAAAAGGATTCATACAAATCACATAAGAAACCATCAAAGCCAAGGAGGGCATACATTGCTTGGGAAAGCGATAGCGACTCCTCCGATAATGAAAGCTCAAGTGATGAAGATGAAAACGCAAATCTATGTCTCTCTTCTCATCAAAGGAATAAGAAGAAACAGGTACGACATGCTAAATACGAAAACTCCTCTAGTATGTCTCATCATGAATTGCAAACTGTTTTTGAAACTTTACACTGTGAAGCAAAAGAGGCCTTTAAAAGGCTTGCCTCAAATAAGAAAATTTTTTCTCATTTAGAACAAAAAATTCAAGAATCCGAAAGGAAACTTGAGGCACTTAAGGCTTCTATAGTGGAAAGCACAAAAACTAGTTATGAGGACCTTAAAAGTAGAATGATGAACTATGGGTGTGATACTTGTTACATTTGGCAAGGTGAAGTAAGGAACCTAAAAGCCAAACTTGACAAGGCTCTCGAGCCCAAGATTACATTTACTATTGATAAGTCTAACTTTCGAAAAAGTATGGTTAATCCATATCAAAAATACAAATATGTTATAAAGGACGAAGATAGCAAAAGTAATCAAAATGAAAAGTTCTCTTGTCTCTATTGTTGCAAGAAAGGTCATTCCATTGCTAAGTGTAGATTTAGGAGATTTTTAGTTCCTAAAGGCATTTATCAATGGATGCCCAAATGCAACCAATTTGCTTCTCACCACTCAGGACCCAATAAGCCATTGGGTACCTCCTTTTGTTAATTATCTTATCACACGTACAATGCCTCGAGACTACCGAGAGAAGATGGGTTCTCGATAGTGGATGCTCAAGGCATATGTCAGGAGACATATCTCTCTTCATTGACTTCGTGGCTAAGAAGAAGGGATATGTAACTTATGGTGACAATAACCGAGGAGCAATACTTGGTAAAGGTAGTGTAGGTAATCCCTCTTCCACTACTATTTCTGACGTATTGCTTGTCGAAGGTCTTAAACATAACCTACTTAGCATCAGTCAGTTATGCGACAAAGGATACAATGTATCGTTTTCAAAAGATTGTTGCAAAATTGTGCATACTGATGATAAGAAGAGCTTGTTTAATGGTCTTCGTGTAAACAATGTCTATATGCTTGACTTAAATGAAGTATCGTTAACAAGTGACAAATGTCTTGTAACAATGAATGAAGATTCATGGTTATGGCATAGACGTTTAGCACATGTTAATTTCGATTTACTAAACAAAGTAGTCTCAAAAGATCTAGTCCTAGGTCTCCCCAAAATTAAGTTCACCAAGGATCACCTTTGTGATGCTTGTCAAAAGGGGAAGCAAACGAGGATCTCTTTTAAATCCAAAAACATCGTTTCAACAACGAGACCTCTCGAGCTTCTTCATATGGATTTATTTGGGCCATCTAGGATTAAGAGTCTAGGAGGAAACTATTACGGTTTCGTAATAGTGGACGACTTTTCTCGATTTTGTTGGACTATTTTCTTAGTAAGTAAGAGTGACACATTCGCCGCCTTTGAACGATTTGCTAAGCTTTCCCAAAATAAACTAAATACAAACATTGTTGCAATTAGAAGTGATCATGGAGGTGAGTTTGAAAATCACTTATTTGAAGAATATTGCGGTAACCATGGTATTGATCATAACTTCTCCGCTCCACGTACTCCTCAACAAAACGGGGTTGTGGAGCGTAAAAACCGAATTTTAGAAGAATTGGGAAGAACAATGATCAACGAAAGTGGATTACCGAAATATTTTTGGGCCGATGCCATTAGTACGGCTTGTTATGTTTTGAATAGGGTGCTCATTCGCCCTATTCTAAATAAAACACCGTATGAGCTTTTAAAAGGGCGAAAGCCAAATGTTTCTCACCTACATGTCTTTGGTTGCAAATGTTTTGTGTTGAACAATGGAAAGGAAAACTTAGGAAAATTCGATTCCAAGGCCGACGAAGGTATCCTCCTCGGATACTCTCAATCTAGCAAAGCATATAGAATTTACAACAAGCGATTACTTACAGTAGAAGAGTCTGTGCATGTTACCTTTGATGAATCCAATCCGAGAAACGTCGGAAAGGATAGTGTTTTTCATGGTGCAGGTACATCTACCAAAGACATACTCAATGATGGCGAGCCGGGGATTGATCAACCCGACACAATCAAAATTGAGGAGGACAAAGATGTACTCCATGATGAAACAGAAGTAGATCATCCGCCTTCAAACGATGATCTTCCTCAAGCTTGGAAGTCTTCCAAAGACCATCCAATCGACAACATTATCGGAGATATCTCAAAGGGTGTAACAACTCGGTCTAAGATAAGTAATTTCTGTTATCACTTCGCTTTCGTTTCGCAGATGGAACCTAAAAACCCTAAAGAAGCCCTACTCGATGAACACTGGTTTTTATCAATGCAGGAGGAACTTAATCAGTTCACCAGAAATGAGGTTTGGGACTTTGTCCCTCCTCCGCGAGATCATCGAGTAATCGGCACCCGATGGGTGTTTAGGAACAAGCTGGACGAAAACGGGGTAATAACCCGTAATAAGGCGCGTTTAGTCGCGCAAGGGTATAACCAAGAGGAAGGCATCGACTATGAGGAAACTTATGCGCCGGTTGCCCGACTCGAGGCTATACGCCTTCTCCTTGCCTTCGCTTGTGCAAAGGATTTTAAGCTATTCCAAATGGATGTTAAGAGCGCTTTCCTTAACGGTCACATAAATGAAGAAGTGTATGTCGCACAACCTCCGGGTTTCGAATCCCATGAGTATCCTGATCATGTTTATAAACTAAAAAGGGCTTTGTATGGCCTCAAACAAGCTCCTAGAGCTTGGTATGAGAGACTAAGCAAGTTCCTACTAGATCAAGGTTACTCAAGAGGAAAGGTTGACACAACCCTCTTCATTAAACGTCAAGGAAAGCACTTGATACTAGTGCAAATTTATGTAGATGATATCATTTTTGGATCTACTAACATGAAGCTTGTGAGAGAGTTTTCTGACCTTATGCAGGGTGAGTTCGAGATGAGTATGATGGGGGAGCTCACATACTTCCTCGGTCTACAAATCAAACAGCTCAAAGAAGGAACTTTCGTGAGCCAGACAAAGTATTGTTTGGACCTTATCAAGAGATTTGACATGGCAAAAGCTAAGGCCATAGACACCCCCATGCCTACGTGTACCAACTTGAACAAAGATGAAGACGGTAAGGAAGTAGATGTAAAACGGTATAGAGGTATGATTGGTTCACTCCTTTATCTTACTGCTTCCCGTTCCGATATTATGTTTAGCGTATGCATGTGTGCAAGATACCAATCATGTCCCAAGGAATCCCATTTAAAAGCCGTTAAACGGATACTTCGATATTTATCCGGTACTCCGAAGTACGGACTATGGTATTCCAAAGGTAATGATTGTTCTTTGGTAGGTTTTTCCGATTCCGACTTTGCCGGTTGCAAATCGGATAGGAAAAGCACAAGTGGCACTTGTCATCTATTTTCAAACTCTTTGGTTAGTTGGCATAGCAAGAAACAAGTTTCTGTTGCTTTGTCAACCGCCGAAGCGGAATACGTTGCAGCCGGTAGTTGTTGTGCCCAAATCTTATGGATTAAGCAACAACTATTGGATTTTAACCTAAAACTGGAACGTATTCCCATATTTTGTGACAACACGAGTGCTATTAACCTAACCAAAAATCCTGTGCTACATTCTCGCACTAAACACATCGAAATTCGACACCACTTTCTTCGGGATCATGTAGAGAAAGGTGACATCGTGTTTAAACACGTAAACACTGAAAATCAACTAGCGGACATTTTCACAAAGCCGCTAGCCAATGAACCTTTCTTTCATATTCGCCGAGAACTTGGCATCCTCGATATTTCGGAAAGGGCACTCTAATCTGCTGTTTACTTTCTTCCATCTTAAGCCTTAATACTGTACTTCTGACAAATTTATGTTGTTGCAAGCACATGTCTAATGTTCACTAAGTCACTTCAGCATTAAGGTGATACTGTTCCTCTTTCTATCTCTCTGCTAAATCTCATGACTTCAAAATGTTATCTCAAAATGATGTGGTTTATATATATATACTCTTATTATATCCCTTTGGTTGTGTATTGCTGTATGTGGTGTTAATTATGCATCAAACTGGTCATTGCATGTGCTGAGTAGTGAGAATTGAAAATTTTAAACTGTATGAGTCGACCGCACCAGGGTTATGGTCGACGCATGATTAAATAACTTTTGCATTTTCTCAAAAATCAAACAGTATGCGTCGACGCATACAGGGGTATGGTCGACGCATCGCTCACAGATTTCGTTTTTCTGCAAAAATTTTAAATCATCTCTCATGCATTCACATCATTAAATGTGCAATTACATTCCATCACCTTTCAAACTACCCACTACTTTGTAACTTGCATCTACATAGTGGCTATTGTTCTTTGATCTTCCATTTTCCCAAAACCCTAACCTTTCCACTATAAATTGGGAAAAACCCCTCTCTAGAAGAATCACTCTCAAAACCCTCATTAAACCTTCTCTCCATATCCAAATACTCAGTCTCAAACCCACTCAAATGGCCTCCTCATCACGCAGACCCTCCGGCAAAAGACCCCGAGAATCATCCGGTGCATCTCTTCCCGTATCTGCTGTATCACTCGTTCCACCTACTCGTGTCGAAATCTTCAACAAAGACATCGGTAAACGAGGAGTTGTGCAACAACATGCGTTCTACAGACTTGAAGCTGAACGTATGCACTTACCGGAAGTCCTGTCTCTGCTGCAGCATCAAGGTCTCCTAAACTTCTTGGAGTGCAACACTAAATATAGTGAAGACCTTGTCCGAGTCTTCTACTCCGGTCTTCATGAGAACTTTCGGGGACACAAGCTTTCCTCCAAAGTTGGCTCTACAAAGGTATCAGTTAAATCAAATTTCTGGAACAAATATTTGATTTGTCTGTGGATGATGCTGGAAATCCCCTGCCTGAGGTGACTGATTCTCATCATATAGATGGCTATGAGTTTAAGCGTGCATTAAATGACATGTTGGTACGGCCATATTCTGATGATTTTGTGCAGAGTGACTTGTTCCCACGAACCGTCACTGCCGGCAAACTGAACGCCGGGAAAGGATTCTTCAGTGGGTTGTCTCACGCATCCTGCGGCCCAAGAAGGGCGGTCTCTCCAGAGTCGAACAGCCCGAAGTTCATTTGATTTACATTCTGAAAAATAAGATAAAGATCAACTGGCCATACTACATTGCTAGTAGAATGTATAATCTTAGGGATTCCGGACGAGGAACTGCTCTCGCCTACGGATCCTTCATCCAAGAAGTCCTTACAACAGCCAATGTTAGTCATCCGTCCTTCCCGTTAACATCAATCTCACCTGACAAAGAGTTTAGCACAAAAACCATGTCTATGATGGGATATCTATGGTGCAAGGAGCGGAAGCAATATAAGTTTGTTAGAAGAGCAAATATTCCTGTAAGGGATGACAGTGATGAAAGCGAAGAACAAGAAGATGAAGAGGGAAATGAAGAAGAAGAGGAAGAAGCAAGGCACGATGTTGGGCACAATGGTGGTGTTGACAGTCCTTCACCCATTGGTCACAATGGTGGCGATGACTACTCCGGCTCTGCTTGGGTACATCAGCCGGATACATATGAAGAAAATGCTCCACAATGGGGTGGCTGGGGTGAATGGCAACATTCAGGTTGGACAACTCAACGTGAATCTTACCAGCCATATCACCAAGTTGAGGAAGAATTTCCTCCATCCCCTCCACATCAAGCTGACTCTTCAGAGCTGTTGGAGATGATGCAAAGCATGCAACTTGCCCAACAAACCTTCATGCAATCCCAAGATGACCGACTTGCTCAAATTAACAATCAACTTCAAATCCAAAATGAGCGGATCGACAACCTCTCCACAACCCTAACTGAACGATATGCTGATTTGGATAGACAGGTTACAGGGAGTCTTAGGCATCTGGAAGGTGTATGTGATTACCTAGAAACTCTGGTTGACCCCAGCAGAAACCCAGGCGTATGCTACCATCCTGGACACCGTCACTTAAGACAATAGCCATTCATATGCACTTTACATGTTGCTTGTTGTTTTTGCATGTATTTTGTTGTTACTTTGCCTGTTTATGCACCACAACTTCATTATGTATTTTCTCCTTCTTAATTAATGACTATTGTTAAGAAATGATATTTGTGTGATATTCTTTCGTTGGTATCTATATTTCTACTACTGCCTGTGAATTTGTCGTTGCAATCTTGAAAAATTACTCTGTCTCTCTTTTTGATGTTGTCAAAGGGGGAGAAAAATGCTGACATGGCATTATCTGACAAACTGCTGACAAACTGCAAATGGCCTTAGATTACAAAAGAAAGGGGGAGTTGT
This sequence comes from Lathyrus oleraceus, assembly GCF_024323335.1. Classification (NCBI taxonomy): domain Eukaryota; kingdom Viridiplantae; phylum Streptophyta; class Magnoliopsida; order Fabales; family Fabaceae; genus Lathyrus; species Lathyrus oleraceus. The sequence goes on from NC_066584.1 coordinate 67,605,423, forward strand.
ACAAAATGTGTCAATACTGCATGATGTTCGTCACGCTGAGTTATACGGGTTGTCATCATCAAAAAGCGGGAGTATGTAAAGACAAAGCGTCATACAACATACGATATCAAGTTTCGATGATGACAAAAGACCATCATGCACGTCTACGAACAAATGCAACACATTACCCACCATATCCTTTTTCACGTTATCCTAAAGCTACTATAATCATTAAAAACATATAGACAAAGTGTGATCATGACCAAATACATGAAAATCACTAATCACAGCCTTTTTGCAGATTTGAAGGCTTTGAGTCGACCATAGGGGTCAGCTCAAAGCTCACGGGTCGGCGCAAAGGCTCTGCCCAAACTGGAGGGAGTCAGCGCAAAAACCCCTTGCGTCGACGCATAGGGTCGACGCTTAACTCACGGGTCGGCGCAAAAATCCCTTGCGTCGACGCATGCAGTCGGCGCGTGCCCCACGGGTCAGCGCACGCCGACCCTATGGTCGACCATTCGCGCGCAAACTCAGTTTTCTGAGTTAATTCAAAGTTTAAATTTCTGTTATGTTTGTTTGGTTTTGTCTGTTACTATATATAGAAGTAAAAACACTTCTATTGACCAACATTTGCTATTTTTGAGTACAAGTGTTCAAGGAAACAAGAAAGAGTGAAATAGTTGTCAAAGATTCATCATCTTCATCTTCAACAGTCCACAATACATCAACTGCACACAATAACTTTTGATGCGATTTGTGATAGTTTGAAGGTGATAAGGTTCGAGGTAGCGATTGAAGAATCGGGTTCGAGTTGAAGTCTTGGCAGGTTCTTTCTTGAATAAAACCATTAGGGTTTTATCCTCCAATACCGGTTTGCGTTTGGGGGTTTTTGGACGGATTGCTTCATTATCTTTCAGCTGAGCGAAGGTAACTGATAAGAGAAAGTCTTCATCAGTTTAGTAGCGGAGTCGGTGTTTGAGTAGTGAAGAATCCGGGTTTGATTCGTTCGTGTTCGTGATCAGCCGGGCCAAGGGGTTGAAGAACAGAAGGTTCATCAACGAGTGGCAGGAAACGGAGGTCAAACATCAACAATCAAAGGTCTTGATTCATCTTGAATCAAGGGGCAAGGAAAAGAAGTATCATTCAACATATTGCAAATTCTGTTGTTTACATACTTTGCACTCCTTGTAAAAACGATTAAATCTCACAGGTGATATCTAATTAATCATCTCAATTCTTTTTTTAGAATTGAGGGCAGACGTACCCCGAAGCGAGGACGGCGGGGGAACTGCCTCATCAAATCTCTGTCTCCTTTAATTTTCAGCATAATCTGTTTTTCTGCTTAAAATTTAAGTGATTTTAGTTTAAGCAATTTTAGCCAAACATTGATATAAGCTGAGTAAGTGTTTAAAAACTGCTGTTGAAATACCAAGTACAATAACATACTGTACTAGGATAAATTGATTCACTTACTCAACTCAAATATTACTTGAAGTGTTTGTGCACACCAAGTGTTTGTAAAATTGCCTAAGCCAAAGTTGCCTTAAGTTTGCATTGTGTTTCAATTTGGTATTTTGGTTCATTGGAACTAGGCTTGCAAATAAGTGAACTCTATCATTGATTGTGCATCTTGTGTAGTGAAGTGTATCTCTTTTAATCCAATATCCATTAGCTTGACGCATATCCGGTTTTCCAATAACGGTTCGTTTTTAGACTAATTTTCCTCGGCCGCTTCCGCACCTAAAAACATTTTTAAAACCAATTTTTCTTTTAAATTGGTAGCGCCGACTAAAGTTTTAATTGGGATCTATTCAACCCCCCCCTTCTAGATCCGTGCCATAGTCTAACAGTCTTTTGCATGATTTAGGAAGCAACCTATCCTTAATGCAAAGCCACTCATTTGATCAGTTGATCAAGATGAATTAGATTTGAATCAAGTAAGATTAAGCCTCCCTAATCAATGCTAACTTATCAACCTTTAACTCATTGATCAAAAAGAAAAGAAGAAGAGGAAGAAAGAGATGAATAATGGAAAAGGAAAATGGAAAGAATAAAGTGCATAAGGTGAAATAAAATGTACCAATCCATGTGTATTGACCAAATGACATTGAAATTCAAAGTCAAACAATGAGAAATCAGAAGTGAGATGAAGATTGGAGGTCAAACAATAAGCAAAATATTTTTGGCATTTTTTATATTAAAATAAACTTGAATTAAAAATAAAAGAAAGGTCAAACTTCAAAATCACTTCAAATCAACCTTGAGAGGTCCAAGTGATTTATCCAAAGTTCAACAAGGTCAAACAAAGTTTGACAAAAACTTTCAGCATTTTTAAAAGTCAGAAACTATTTTTTATCAATTAAAAATGAATAAAAATAACTTAATTGAACTAAAATCTCAAATAAATCTCAAATTAATTAAAAAATTGATGAGCATATTTTTCATAGATCCATCATCATTCAAATAGGTTAGGAAAATATTTTATAATTTTTTGAATATCAAAAACTATTTAAAATGAATTAAAAATAACCAGAAAAGAGAAAATTCACAAAAAATATCAAATGATGAAATAAAAAATATGAAAAATCAAAATTAGAAACTAGATTTTATTTGAAGGAGAATGCAATTGGTCCCATAATTTTTGGATTTAAAATGAAGAAGATATGAATTTTTGAAAATAATGGAAATAAAAGAAATAAAATCAGAAAATAAGAAATTCAAAAAAACCAAGAGCGTTAGATCTGAGCTCATTAATTGAGCTAGCGCATCATACGCTCCAGAAGCGCGCCTCCACGATAGGCCAAAGTCTAACGTGTAACACCTAGCATTAATAAAAGTCAAAAGATCCAAGGGCTAGGATATAAACTAGAAATCAGATCCAACGATCTACAACGCATCTGGCAAAGGGACGGCCACCAGAGCCACCTTCTTCTCCGGTGAGCATGAAGATTCCGGTGACATTTGCAGGTTTCAAAAGCTTAACCAAAATACACGATCCATACATCATTGGAAAGCTGGGATGATGTACATTATCCCTGTACCACTCAATTCCACTATAGATCTCTATATTGAGAGAAATCAGAGATGGAAATTTTGTGATGTTCATGTGAACTTGATGGATTTCAAAAATTAAATGCACAGTAAGGATGCCTCTATTGAGAGGACTTCAGCCAACACAAAATCCAAGCGAATAGATCAATAGATGATGAGTTTCGAAGAAAAAACCAGTTGAAGAACAACCTTGGATTCTGGAGATTTGAGCTTGCTTCCTTGCTTCCTTTGGCCAAACAGAAGATGAATGGAGTATGACAGAGAGGTTTAGGAGCTTTAGATCCAAAGATTCAACCAGATGTAGTTGAATTTAAGATCTAAAAAAAATGAAGAAAAGTGAAATAGCTCCTTTGGCGAGAGGTTAGGTTTTCAGTTCAGCAGCATTTCAGGTTGATTCATGGATGAAAGATGAATGGAGTGAGGCTCTTATTTATAGATGGAATGGCAAGGTAAGTGTGATCAAAGTCGTGTGCATGGAATTGGATGTTCATTGCATGGGCTTGCATGATCATTCAAAAGGCCCAAATTCAATGCCAAATGCAATCTGAAATCATACCAAAGTGAAATGGACGTGTAATCTGAATGGTAATTGCTTGTGCATGGAATTTTGAGGTATTATGCACAATTGAACTAAAAACTTCTCCTCTTCGAAAATACCATTTGCCAAATCCAAACATGATCATGTGAGTAATGGTTGGAAAGGTTTTGATGTAAGGAACAATTGTTATGTTAGGCAAAAATCCATTTGAAATGTGGAAATTGGTGAAATTTGAGTTTAAAGTGCAAGGTGCAAAGCATGCAAAGGCAAAGTTTCTAAATTTGGCCAATGTTCAAGCCCTTCTGTTTTGATGATGCAAGCCTCAAATGAAAAAACCTCCAACATAAACGTTGTATATCTTTTCAAGATAATCAAAATGGACTCACATTTTGCATCATTTAGATTTTTGGTGAAAGAGTTATGGGCACTTGAAGTTGGACTTTTTTGCCTTTTAATGCATTTGGTCCAAAAGGACCTATAATGTCTTGCATTATCACATGTACTTCCTTTGAGATTTTGAAATTTTGTTCAACATAACATTTCAATTTTACATCTTAAGCGTTCCAATTCATTTAATCCCACCTCAAAATCATAAAAAATGAATGAGTTATGTCCTTGGGAAGTTGACCCAAAATTAGGGTTTCAGTCAAAATAACCTATAATGTATTGGAATGGGAGATGACCTTCCAAGCTTCAAATAAATTTTTGATGAACATGAAAGTTGTTTATACTATCCTTAAGAACATTTTTGATTTTGGGACCATCTCCATTTGACCAACACATAAAACGTTAGGTCTCAGTGCATTTCAAAATAGTCAGATGAATTGACTGCTCAACTTTTCAAGTCCATGACTCATATCTTGATGAATTGATGATTGAGGACACTCAAATAAGTTCAAATATGCATGAAATGATGAATTAAAGAACTTCCCTTGATTGTATTTGATCAGGGGCTGAGGTTGCTTCAAGAGCAAGGCACTGTGGTGCACAGATGAATTAGGGTTTCTTAGGGGAACAAACCTCAAACCCTTTGACTTGCTTTGATCAAAATGTTGAGTTAAGATGCTAGGGAGGCATATTTGATGGATGAGAGCTTTGGGAACCATTACCATGCTTGCTATCATCTTTTCTTGGCCATGTCTCTGCACAAAGGATCTCCTTAAAGCTTTTGACCTTGTGATTGCTTAAGCTACAAACAAAAGATGTTAGTGACATATTTTTGTGCTTTTGGTTAGTAAACAAAATAAGAAAAGCAATGATATACAATTAAAGCATGCTTGGTGATCTCAAACCACTCACAAGATGTCCCACCCAAAGGCAAAGGGAACCAAGATGCTTATGATCCTTGAGGCAATGCAAATGCAATGTTATGATGCCATGAGGGATCTTAGGGTCAAAATTGGGGTCTTACAGTATGGATGAGATTAGGCCACACCATTGCATATTTTTGTGTGTGGTATGTTTAATTAGCATAGTTTTTAATACTATGTCTCTAACATTCATTAACACCAAAAGTTTATTGCCCGGCCTCAAATAGTTGTGACGTTTACATAAGTCCAATTACGATTGCTTAACATAGCGCTAAATATGTGACACAAAAGGCATAAGCATTCTAGTTCGTGAGATTGTAAGTCTCCCCTCTTCCATGGTATTGTGTGGAAACTTGACCTTCTTTCCTTCCTTTGGAAGATGTTTTGGTTCAAGGATCCATGCTTGTGGAAATTGGGTTGAGTGTTCTCCAAAGAATGTCTTGAAATCAAAAAGCAAAACAAAATTAACCATTGACTTACTAAACATTAACTTTTACTTTCAAGCTTTTACTTTTAATGCAATTTACTTTTATTATTCTATTATCATTTGTCATTGTACAGATCATTCTAATTGTTTATGTTTATGCAATTTTCACTTAGTCCACTTGGGCCATATTGTGTGATATACTTTGTTGTCTTGTTTGTCTGTTTGTTTGGTCTTTGACCACTAATGCACATAATAATAACAAAAACCCTAAAAGACTTTTGAATGTACTGTTGTTTGATCTCCCCAATTAGACTTAGAACTTAGGCAACAGTCCTTTGCTAATGGACTTGGCCAATGCCAATTTATTGAAAGACCAAGAACTTGAAAATTTGGATTCATCTTATACATCATTCAAGATCTCTCCAGATTCATCTACAACAATGATCATTATTAAGTTGTCATGTTGAACCCGTGACTTGTGGAATTCATCTACTCATAGGCTATTTTGAAGAAGATCTTTGAGCCATGCCGGCATCTAGCTCCCACTTTTGCTTCCATGCCGGCATCTAGCTCGGTCATGTTTGTGCCACCTCCTGTTGTGCATACTTTGCCGCGTGTAGAAGACACCATCTATCATTCTGAGCCATCTGAGGGCCCGGGCGTCTATGAGAAGATGGATGAGATGAAGGACCAATTCCTTGAGCTGCGCAAGGAACTGAAAATGCTGAGAGGCAAAGATTTTTTTGGGAAGAGTGCTGCTGAACTGTGCTTAGTGCCCAATGTGAAAATCCCAGTCAAATTCAAAGTGCCTAACTTTGAGAAGTATAAGAGAAACTCTTGTCCAGTCAGTCATCTTCTGATGTATGCCCGCAAGATGTCAACCCAGACAGGTAATGATCAACTACTGATTCACTACTTCCAGAATAGCCTGACAGGTGTTGCACTCTATTGGTATATGGGGCTAGATAGTGCAAGCATTCGTACTTTCAATGATCTAGGAGAGACTTTCGTGAAACAGTACAAATACAACGTGGACATGGCGCCAGATAGGGACCAGCTGAGGTCCATGTCTCAGAAAGACAAGGAGACGTTCAAAGAGTACGCCCAACGTTGGAGGGAGTTGGCTGCCCAGATTACTCATTCTTTGGAGGAGAAGGAGATGACGAAAATCTTTCTCAAAACCCTGAGTTCATTTTACTATGAACGTATGATTGCCAGTGCCCCCAGCGATTTTATCGAGATGGTAAACATGGGGAAGAGACTTGAAGAAGGGGTCTGTGAAGGACGATCATAGAAAGAAGAGGCGTCAACTAGCAAGAAGTATGGGAGCAATTTTAGCAAGAGGAAGGAAAATAAAACAAATGCAGTAAGCAGTAGGAGGAAGAGGAGGCCTCAAACAAGAAAAAATTAAACACCCTGTCAACATCATCATCATCAAGTATCTTCTATTATTCCAGTGTTTTCAAATCAGTCAACAACACCAATTCAACAACACCAACATCAGTATCAAAATCAACGTCAACAACAACAACCGCAACAAAGAACAAACATCTACAACAACAACAATTCCAACAACAATCATCTCCAACAACAGAACTTTGGGAGGAAAAAGGTCTCTTTCGACTCGATTCCTATGTCATATGCCGAATTGTACCCATCTTTAGTCCTCAAGAATTTGATTCAACTGAGGAATCCACCACAGATACCAAAACCACTTCCTTGGTGGTACAAACCTGAACTTCGCTGTGCTTTTCACAAGGGTGCACCTGGGCACGATATTGAGAACTGTTATCCGCTGAAATATGAGGTGAAAAAGCTTATGAAAAATGGCATGGTGTCATTTGAAGACCGCGCGCCTAATGTGAAAGCTAATCCTTTGCCCGCTCATGGGAATACCTCAGTGAACATGGTGGACGGTTGTCCTGGTGAATACAAGGTTTTTGATGTGCGTTTCATTTGTGGATCCTTGGTGCAGATACACAAGGACATCTGTATAGTGAGTGAATGTGAACATGATCAAGAAGGTTGTGATATTTGTAGTGTGAACCCAAGAGGGTGCGTTGTTGTGAAAAGGGACATCCAGCGTCTGATGGATGAAGGCATGATCTAGATTTGTCAATCTCGTCATGAAGATGACAATGTTAATGTCATTGTTCCCGTTTTCAAGCAACCAGAGTGGTTGGTGATGCAGTATGATAGTAGCAAGAATGTCAGCAATAGAGTGCCATTGGTAATACGGTTGGCGGGCCCAGTCCCGTATGCATCTGATAAGGTTGTACCGTATCAATACAATGCTACAATGGTAGAGAAAGGTCAGGAGGTACCGTTGCCTACGACCAGTTTAGTGGTAAGCATTTCCGATGTTACGAAGGTGACCCACAATGGTCGAGTTTTTGGGCCAGTTGTCCCAGAGAATAAGGAAGAATTGCTTGTTGGTAAGAAGGCGGAGGTGTCTAGTGTAGATCTTGTTGGTTGTTCAAGAGATAAGTCTGGTGAATCCATCAATTTGAAAGCCAACAGTGATGATGATGAGGTACTCCGACTGATCAAGAGGAGCGAATTCAACGTGGTTGAGCAGTTGCTCCAGACTCCCTCTAAGATTTTCGTGTTGTCTCTGCTTTTAAATTCTGAAGCACACAGAGAAGCACTCCAGAGAGATCTCGAACAGGGATACATGGAGCAAGATGTTATTGTAGCTCAGTTTGATCACATTGTAGCTAACATCACTTCATGCAACAATTTGAGTTTTTATGATGAAGAACTCCCTGAAGAAAGAAGAAATCACAATCTGGCTTTGCATATTTCGAAGAATTGCAAAGAAGATGCTTTGTCAAACGTGCTAGTTGATACTGGGTCGTCACTCAACGTGCTTCCATTATCAACATTGTCAAAGTTATCTTATAAAGGAGCTCCCATGAGGTATAGTGGAGTGATTGTCAAAGCCTTTGATGGCTCTCGCAAGACAGTCATTGGAGAAGTGGACCTTCCAATCAAGATAGGTCTGAGTGATTTTCAGATTACTTTCCAGGTAATGGATATTCACCCGGCCTACAGCTGTTTTTTGGGAAGGCCATGGATTCATGAAGATGGGGTTGTTACTTCCACGCTGCACCAGAAGCTCAAATTTGTCAAGAATGGCAAGTTGGTGATTGTGGGTGGTGAGAAAGCGCTGTTGGTCAACCATCTGTCATCTTTTTCCTATGTAGAAGCTGAGGATGAGGTTGGGACGCGGTTCCAAGCCTTGTCTATTACTGCTGAGAAGAGAGTTGGGGCACCTATGTCCTCTCTGAAAGATGCGCAAAAGATTGTTGAAGAAGGTCCTATTGATCAGTGGGGGTGTGTGGTAGAGGTCGTCGACAATAGAGGAAGAACTAGTTTGGGGTTCCAGAGGGGCTCGTCAACCGTTAGATCTAAAGAGATGCAACTCAGCTTCCGTAGCGGACAATTCATTCATGGGAATGAACAACACTTAGCTGTTGTGCTAGAGGACAATGAAGAGGAAGACTGCACCAACTTTGTGACGCATGGAAAGATATGCAACAATTGGACTGCTGTTGATATTCCTGTTATTTTGCATCGATCTAAGTAATTGCTTTCATATTTTAAAATCCTTCTCCTATACCTATGGGAGAAGTGAACATTGTTGGGCGTTTTAAATTGATCATCAATAAAATTAATTCTATTCATCCACATCTTTGATGTTTTTTTTTTACGTTTTGCTTATTTCTGAAAATGGTAATCACAAAAAAACATAAATAAACAATATAATTGTCCATCTGCATAATATTTGGTCACTAATTCACTTCTCTAAAATCAAAATATTAAATCATTATGCAGGTTGGTTCCTAACCCCATTGAATACAATGATCCTTCTCCTTCTCCAAATTTTGAATTCCCTGTGTTTGAAGTCGAGGAGGAAAGTGATGTAGAAGTGAGTGATGAATTGTCCCGTATTCTTGAGCAAGATGAGAAGATTATTCAGCCGTTTGAAGTGCAGATTGAGCTAGTCAACTTGGGTTTCGAGGATGATGTGAAGGAAGTCAAGATTGGGTCTCGATTGTGTCCAGATGCTAAGAAGGGGTTGATTGATCTTCTTCGAGAGCATTCAGATGTGTTTTCTTGGTCCTATCAAGACATGCCTGGGTTGGATTCTGATATTATGGAGCATAGATTGTCGTTGAAGCCAGAATGCCCGCCAGTCAAGCCGAAGTTGAGAAGAACGCATCCTGATATGGCTGTGAAGATCAAAGAGGAAGTTCAGAAGCAGATTGATGTCGGTTTCCTTGTAACTGTTGAGTATCCGCAATGGGGGGCTAATATTGTGCCAGTGTCGAAGAAAGATGGAAGAGTCCACATGTGTGTTGACTATAGAGATTTGAATAAAGCCAGTCCGAAAGATGATTTCCCTCTGCCACACATTGATATGTTGGTAGACAATACTGCTAAATTCAAAGTCTTTTCGTTTATGGATGGATTTTCCAGATATAATAAGATTAAGATGGCACCCGAGGATATGGAGAAGACCATGTTCATTACGCCCTGGGGAACATTCTATTATAGAATGATTCCTTCCGGTCTAAAGAATGCTTGTGCAACTTACCATAGAGCAATGACTGCTCTTTTTCATGATATGATGCATAAAGAGATAGAAGTGTATGTCTATGACATGATTGCTAAATCAATTGATGAAGAGGAACATGTTGAGCATTTGTTGAAGCTATTCCAGCGTTTGAGGAAGTATAAACTCCGCTTGAATCCCAATAAGTGTACTTTTGGTGTTCATTCTGGTAAGTTGTTGTTGGTGTAAGCCCTAGAGACCAATACTTTTGGTACTTGTATCGAATTATTTATTAATAATAAAAGGCATTTTCTTTATTATGGTTGATTAAAAAAGTCCCTGGAATAGATAGTCCGTTTAATGTATTAAGTGTGACTTAATCATGAGAGCACATTAAACATAAGGACACTATTCTTAAAGTATTCATAGTCGAGCTTTAGTGTGAAGTGGGATAACATTAAAGCATTAGGACTATTATGTTTGTAGACTGATGATCACATCTCATGGATCATGGATAAAGAGTTATCAAGTCTTAAACATAGGTATGAATATTAGGAGTAATATTTATACCGGATTGACCCGCTATGAGAATACTATATAGAAAGTTATGCAAAGTGTCATAAGTTATTCTCATGGTGATAATAGTGTATACCACTCTTCGACCTGAAACCACTATGGATCCTAGATGTAGAGTCGAGTGCTTTATTGCTGATCCAACGTTGTCCGTAACTGGATAACCATAAAGACAGTTGATGGGTACTCCACAAAGCATGCTGAGGGACATGAGTGTCCTAGATGGAATTTGCCCATCCTGCGTAACATGATAAATGTCTATGGGCCCAATATTGAACTGGACAAGGGTGACACGGTCTATACCTTGTGCTCAATATAGACATAAGGGCAAAGGGGTAATTATACACATAATTATTATCACAGGAGGTTTTGTCAGATCACATGACATTTTCGTGACTTGGGTAGTAGTGATGTGTTGCTAGATACCGCTCACTGTTTATTATGTTAAATGCGTGATTTAATATAATTGCCAACGTCGCGAAAACCTACAGGGTCACACACAAAGGACGGATTGATGAGAGATAGAGTAACTAAGGAACATCGTAAGGTACGGTGCACTTAAGTGGAATACGAAATATGATAAGGTACCAAATACTTAAGTGATTTTGGCATATTATGAGATATGGGCCAAAATACACTTAAGTGTGCTTTTTAGCTTGAAGCCCACACAAGTGGTTCTATAAATAGAACCCTTGGGTAAAAGCATTGTCACTCCACTCAGACTCAAACTCAAGTGAAGACTTGGGGTTTCGTTTCCCTCTCTCTCTCACTCAAAGCCTTCATTCGTACCAGCTAGCACTGAGATTGAAGGAATCCGTTCGTGTGGACTGAGTAGAGACGTTGTCATCGTTCAACGTTCGTGATCGCTCCGTGGATTTGTATCCAAGGTTTTGATCGTTACAAGAGATCTGCACCTAAGGTTTGAATCGCCACAAGAGGTAACGATTCTATCACTGATCATGCCCATTCGTAAGGATCACTAAATGGAGAAATTTTTAAATTCCGCTGCGCCTTGGATGATAATTCTCCTTCAGTGGTATCAGAGCCACTTACGAAACCATGATATCTGATAACTGTTTTTATTCTGTATTAATATGATTAAAGACAAAATGAATCAAAGATTAAATTGAGATTGATCAAGTTACATATATGTGATATATGTAATCCTGATGCAAAATACATTATATATGATATAGTGCTCTCGTTTCATTCATTCAAACACTCAATGATTGTTTTCCTTTGAGCGATCAATGGTCATTTGCTTCTTGATCCGACATTAGTATGGTGAAGCAATGACGTGTTGATCAATCATACTGAATCAATAATCGAGATATGTTTGACAGTCTGAAATTGGTGCATCAGGGTTAGTGACGGCACAAGGGTTGTGTTGTCAGGGAGTTATGAGATTGGGGTTGTGATTGCACAAGAGTTGTGCTTTCTAAAATACTTTTTGGAACAGTGTTAACTGGTTAACGCATATGGTTAACCGGTTAACGCAATACGAAATAAATTTTTTTAATTTTTCAAACAGTGTTTACCGGTTAACGCATATGGTTAACTGGTTAACGCAAGGGGAAAACAGTTTTCCAAGACATTTTCAAACAGTGTTAACCGGTTAACGCATTTGGTTAACCGGTTAACGCAAGACAAAATTCACCCGTTCGGCTAACTCAGTGCTTTAAAAGTATCAAGTGTTGATACGAAAAACGACATTGATTTTAAATGAATTGTTCATTAAAATGTGGTTAACGGTCGTCGAAATTTAATTTGGTTTTAATTAATTAAAGGAATTAACAATAATAAAGTGTTTATTATTGTCTTGTGGTGATCGGTTATGGCCTTAGTCTTCCTTTATTTTGTTTTGGGTTTTAAAATACGACCTGCGTGTCGTGCCTCTCTCTTAATCTCCCAAATGTAACTTCTTTTCTCATCTCACTCCCTCGTATGTAAAACGAGTTTCTTTTATGTAATGTAATGATATGAATAAAGCAAAGAAGTCAGTGCCAAAGGAGGACAACCTTGAAGATCTTGCTTGGAGAAGCTTAGATCATTGTTTGGTTAGCTTAGGTTCTCTCATTGGCTTGGGAGAACAATTGTGCTAGGGGCCATAACTGTTTCATTATGTTTGTATGTATGTTGATGCATGTGAATGTATGTTGATGCATGTGAGAGACGGTTTATATGATAAACAAGCCGGTGAGATCATGAAAATTGCAATTCCCTCAAAATAAATATTAAGTTTATGCTTTCCAAGTTTTAACACTCATCAAGACTAGTATTGAATAATGTAGGTTTCGCCTACGCGAGGTGCATGTTCTATATTAGTAAGGTGAGATGGGATAATTGTAATATCCAACTATTAAAACAATGGGTCAAACTTAACTAATCAAATTATAATAAGATTATATATATATGTTTAGAAGCAAGAGTTGGGAATGATCCATATGATGGATTGGAATAAGGAGTTATTCACCCAACTGAAATTTTCGAGAATTGTATGAGATACAATTGGAAGGAGTTCCTACCTAAATAACCTAGTCTTGTGTAATCCGCCTACGCGGTCTTAGAACGAAGTGAAATATGGATCTCGACCCACTAGAAAATCTTCCAACGGGATTTTCCGAATCAAATGATGAGGGTCATTTGTTTTGAATAAAATAGTGGGATCATGTTTAATTAAAGGCCTAATTAAATATGTCAATGATACTTATATTTTCATTAATCCTTATGTAGATAACCATGACAAAAACAAACACCTCTAACAACATATTGCGATCAAACCTTGAGAAGGAAAAATTGTCTGGGACAAATTTTCTGGATTGGTACCGAAACATGAGGATTGTCCTCAAACATGATAAAGGGAAAGGCAAGGAAGTTGCCAAACCCAAACCCACTATTGCTCCAATGAAGCCTAGTGGAAGCATAGAAAAAGAAGGCACCTGCTTCCATTGCGGTAAGACCGCACACTGGAAGAGGAACTGTCCAAAGTACCTGGAAGATAGGAAGAATGGAGTAGAGACTCCAAGTTCAGGAATTTTTGTTATTGAAATTAATTTATCTACTTCTGCATCATGGGTATTAGATACTGGATGTGGTTCTCACGTTTGTACAAATGTGCATGGACTAAAAAGGAGTAGAGATTTGGCAAAAGGTGAAGTCGACCTACGAGTTGGCAATGGAGCAAAGGTTGCTGCCTTAGCCGTAGGAACTTATGAATTGACTTTACCTAGTGGTTTAATGATTCAGTTAGAGAACTGTTATCATGTACCAGCAATTAGCAGGGATATTATTTCCGTTTCTTGTTTGGACAAGTTCGATTTTTCATTCATAATAAGGAACAATTGTTGTTCAATTTATTTGAATGATATATTCTATGCTACTGCTCAAATGAACAATGGATTATATGTCCTTGATCTTGAAATTCCAGTTTATAACATTAATACTAAAAGGATGAAACCTAATAAGTTAAATCCAACTTACCTTTGGCATTGTCGATTAGGCCACATAAATGAGAAACGCATTTCCAAACTCCATAAAGATGGATTGTTGGACTCTTTTGATTATGAATCATATGAGACATGCAGATCTTGTTTAATTGGAAAGATGAAAAAGTCTCCATTCACAAGAAAAGGTGAAAGAGCTAATGATCTTTTGGCCCTCATACATACTGATGTATGTGGACCACTGAACATACCAGCCAGAGGAGGTTTTCAGTACTTCATCACATTCACTGATGATTTCAATAGATATGGTTATGTGTATTAAATGAAACACAAATCAGAGTCCTTTGAAAAGTTCAAGGAATTCAAGAATGAAGTACAAAACCAACTAGGTAAGAATATTAAAACTCTTCGATCAGATCGAGGTGGTGAGTATTTAAGCCTAGAGTTTGATGACCATCTAAAAGAGTGTGGAATCCTATCCCAACTCACTCCTCCTGGAACACCCCAATGGAATCGTGTATCTGAGAGAAGAAATCAAACCCTGTTGGACATGGTCCGATCCATGATGAGTCACGCCGATCTTCCAAACTCCTTTTGGGGACATGCATTGTTGATAGCAGCTTACACACTTAACCGTGTTCCATCCAAAAAGGTTGAGAAGACACCATATGAGATATGGAGTGGTGAGAAACCACATATGTCTTACATGAAGATTTGGGGTTGCGAAGTTTATGTGAAACGGCAAATTTCAACTTAGCTTGAGCCCAAATCTGACAGATGCTTATTTGTGGGGTATCCTAAAGAAACAAGAGGGTATTACTTCTACAATCCTTCTGAGGGCAAAGTGTTTGTCGCTCGAACTGGATTTTTCCTAGAAAAGGATTTTATTTCCAAAGGAACCAGTGGGAGGAAAGTAGAGCTTGAAGAAATTCAAGAATTACAAAGCATCGATACACCTATGGAGGAATTAGAGCAGGAAACACAAGTGGTTGTGGAAGAGCAACCTGCTTAAGTAGAACAAGACCAGCGTAGGTCAAGCAGGATACGTCACCTACTTGAGAGATATGGATATCTCATAACAGATCAAGGTGATGTATTACTCATGGATCAAGATGAGCCTGTGACCTACCAAGAGGCCAGAACTGGTCCCGAGTCTGAGAAGTGGCTAGAAGCCATGAAATCTGAAATGGATTCCATGTACACAAACCAAGTTTGGACCTTGGTAGAGCCTCCTGTAGGAGTTAACCCTATAGGATGCAAGTGGGTCTTCAAAAAGAAGACTGACATGGATGGTAAGGTACATACCTATAAGGCAAGACTGGTTGCAAAAGGATATAAACAAATTCATGGGATTGACTATGATAAAACCTTTTCACCAGTTGCAATGCTTAAATCTGTTCGGATTTTACTTGCTATCGCTGCATATCATGATTATGAAATATGGCAGATGGATGTCAAAACTGATTTCCTTAATGGAAATCTTCTCGAGGATGTGTACATGACACAGCCTGAAGGTTTGACATACCAGAGGAAGCCCAAAAGATATGTAAGTTATAAAGATCAATCTATGGATCGAAGCAAGCTTCCAGAAGCTGGAATCTTCGTTTTGATGAAACAGTAAAACAATATGGATTCATCAAGAACGAAGATGAGCCTTGTGTCTACAAGAAGGTTAGTGGGAGCATGATCGTTTTCCTGGTATTATATGTAGATGACATATTACTCATTGGAAACGATGTCCCTACCCTGCAACAAGTAAAGACTTGGTTGGGGAAATGTTTTTCTATGAAGGACGTAGGTGAAGCAGCCTATATATTAGGAATCAGAATCTATAGAGATAGATCACGAAAACTGCTTGGCCTAAGTCAGAGTACATACATAGACAAAGTGTTGAGACGCTTTAATATGCATGATTCCAAGAAAGGATTCATACCTATGCAACATGGCCTGTGTCTATTAAAAACACAATCCCCTTTAACTAAGGTAGAAAGGGAACGCATGAATAAGATTCCATATGCATCTGCAATAGGATCTATCATGTATGTCATGTTATGTACTCGACCAGATGTCTCGTATGCTTTAAGTGCAACGAGTAGGTACCAATCTGATCCTGGTGATGCCCATTGGGTAGCTGTCAAGAATATCCTTAAGTACTTGAGAAGGACTAAGGACTCATTCTTGATATATGGAGGTCAGGAAGAATTGGCTGTAAATGGTTACACTGATGCTAGCTTCCAGACAAATAAGGATGACTTTAGATCGCAATCTGGTTATGTGTTTTGCTTGAACGGTGGCTCTGTGAGCTGGAAAAGTTCAAAGCAAGATACAGTTGTTGATTCTACAACCGAGGCCGAGTATATTGTTGCCTCAAGTGCAGCAAAGGAAGTTGTTTGGATCAGGAAGTTCATTAGTGTACTTGGCATAGTCCCTAGCGTTGTGGATCCCATTGGTCTCTATTGTGATAACAATGGTGCTATCGCACAAGCTAAGGAGCCTAGATCTCACCAACGATCCAAACACATACTTAGGCGTTATCATCTCATTCGAAAGATAATAGATAGAGGAGATGTGAAAATATGTAAAGTACCTACACTTGACAATATTGCTTACCCACTGACAAAGCCTCTTGCGCAGCAGAAGCATGATGGCCATACTAGATCAATGGGCATAAGGGGTATGCCTGATTGACTCTAGTGCTAGTGGGAGATTGTTGGTGTAAGCCCTAGAGGCCAATACTTTTGGTAATTGTATCAAATTATTTATTAATAATAAAAGGCATTTTCTTTATTATGGTTGATTAATAAAGTCCCTGGAATAGATAGTCCGTTTAATGTATTAAGTGTGACTTAATCATGAGAGCACATTAAACATAAGGACACTATTCTTAAAGTATCCGTAGTAGAGCTTTAGTGTGAAGTGGGATAACATTAAAGCATTAAGACTATTATGTTTAGACTGATGATCACATCTCATGGATCATGGATAAAGAGTTATCAAGTCTTAAACATAGGTATGAATATTAGGAGTAATATTTATACCGGATTGACCCGCTATGAGAATACTATATAGAAAGTTATGCAAAGTGTCATAAGTTATTCTCATGGTGATAATAGTGTATACCACTCTTCGACCTGAAACCACTATGGATCCTAGATATAGAGTCGAGTGCTTTATTGCTGATCCAACGTTGTCCGTAACTGGATAACCATAAAGACAGTTGATGGGTACTCCACAAAGCATGCTGAGGGACATGAGTGTCCTAGATGGAATTTGCCCATCCTGCGTAACATGATAAATGTCTATGGGCCCAATATTGAACTGGACAAGGGTGACACGGTTTATACCTTGTGTTCAATATAGACATAAGGGCAAAGGGGTAATTATACACATAATTATTATCACAGGAGGTTTTGTCAGATCACATGACATTTTTGTGACTTGGGTAGCAGTGATGTGTTGCTAGATACCGCTCACTGTTTATTATGTTAAATGCGTGATTTAATATAATTGCCAATGTCGCGAAAACCTACTAGGTCACACACAAAGGACGGATTGATGAGAGATAGAGTAACTAAGGAACATCGTAAGGTACGGTGCACTTAAGTGGAATACGGAATATGGTAAGGTACCAAATACTTAAGTGATTTTGGCATATTATGAGATATGGGCCAAAATACACTTAAGTGGGCTTTTTAGCTTGAAGCCCACACAAGTGGTTCTATAAATAGAACCCTTGGGTAAAAGCATTGTCACTCCACTCAGACTCAAACTCAAGTGAAGACTTGGAGTTTCGTTTCCCTCTCTCTCTCTCACTCAAAGCCTTCTTTCGTACCAGCTAGCACTGAGATTGAAGGAATCCGTTCATGTGGACTGAGTAGAGACGTTGTCATCGTTCAACGTTCATGATCGCTCCGTGGATTTGTATCCAAGGTTTTGATCGTTACAAGAGATCTGCACCAAAGGTTTGAATCGCCACAAGAGGTAACGATTCTATCACTGATCATCCCCATTCGTAAGGATCACTAAATGGATAAATTTTTAAATTCCGTTGCGCCTTGGATGGAAATTCTCCTTCAGTTGTTGGGCTTTATTGTCATCGAGAGAGGTATTGAAGTTGATCCTGCCAAGGTCAAAGCAATACAAGAGATGCCTGCGCCCAAAACTGAGAAGTAGTCAGAGGTTTTCTCGGCCACTTGAATTATATTTCCAGATTCATTTCCCACATGACTGCCACATGTGCGCCTATATTATAGCTTCTTCAGAAAGATCAGTCTAGTGATTGGACCGAAGATTTCCAGAAAGCATTCGATAGTATCAAGGAATATTTGCTTGAGCCTCCGATTTTGTCTCCATCTGTTGAAGGAAGACCGTTGGTCATGTATTTGACCGTGCTAGAAGATAGTATGGGTTGTGTTCTTGGTCAGCAAGATGATACTGGGAAGAAAGAATTTGCAATTTATTACCTCAGTAAGAAGTTCACCGACTGTGAGACTCGGTATTCAATGCTTGAGAAGACTTGTTGCACATTGGCTTGGGCTACTAAGCGTCTGCGTCAGTACATGTTGAATCATACCACTTGGTTGATATCCAAAATGGATCCAATCATGTATATATTTGAGAAGCCTGCTTTAACTGGGAGAATTGTCCGTTGGCAGATGTTGTTGTCAGAGTATGACATCGAATATCGATCTCAGAAAGCAATCAAAGGTAGTATCTTGGCTGACCATTTGGCTGACCAACCAATTGAAGATTATCAGTCAGTGCAGTATGACTTTCCTGATAAAGAGATTTTGTACTTGAAAATGAAAGATTGTGATGAATCATTGCTTGAAGAAGGGCCAGAACCTGTTTCCCGTTGGGGCATGATATTTGATGGAGCTGCTAATTAGTACGGTAATGGCATTGGGGCAGTGATTATTACTCCTCAAGGCACGCATCTACCATTTACAGCTAGATTGACTTTCAAGTGTACAAACTGCATGGCAAAATATGAAGCTTGTATTATGGGGCTTGAAGAGGCCATGAATCTGAGAATCAAGTATTTGGATGTCTTCAGTGATTCGGCTTTGGTTGTGAATCAGATCAAAGGAGAATGGGAGACGAATCAACCGGGTTTGATACCATATAGAGATTATGCAAAGAGGATTTCAACTTTCTTTACAAAGGTTTTGTTTCATCATATCCCTCGTGATGAGAACTGGATGGCAGATGCTCTTGCAACATTGGCATAAATGATTATAGTGAAGTATTAGAATGAAGTTCCCAATTTATCTGTGATACGTCTTGATAGGCCAGCTCATGTGTTTGTTGTTGAAGAGATCAAAGACGAGAAGCCGTGGTATTACGACATCAAATGTTTCCTCCAAATTCAGATTTACCCGCCTGGAGCATCTTTGAAAGATAAGAAGACTTTGAGAAGATTAGCCGGTAATTTCTACTTGAATGGTGATGTATTGTACAAGAGAAGCATCGACGTGGTTTTGCTCAGATGCGTGGATAGACACAAAGCAGACTTGTTGATGACCGAAGTGCATGAAGGATCCTTTGGTACTCATTCCAATGGACATGGAATGGCAAAGAAGATGTTGAGAGCATGTTACTATTGGCTGACTATGGAATCTGACTGTTGCAAGTTTGTGACGAAATGCCATAAGTGTCAAATCTATGTTGATAAGATTCATGTTCCTTCGACACTTTTGAATGTTATCTCTTCCCCGTGGCCCTTCTCCATGTGGGTAATTGATATGATTGGGATGATTGAGCCCAAAGCTTCGAATGGACATCATTTCATTTTAGTGACAACTGACTACTTCACAAAATGGGTTGAAGCGGCATTGTATGCAAATGTAACCAAGCAAGTTGTTGTAAGGTTTTTCAAGAATCAGATCATATGTCGTTATGGTGTGCCAAGTAAGATCATTACTGATAATGGATCGAACTTGAATAACAATATGGTGGAAGCTCTTTGTAAAGACTTCAAGATTGCACATCATAATTCTTCTCCCAACAGACACAAGATGAATGGGGTTGTTGAAGCTGCGAACAAGAACATCAAGAAGATCATCCAAAAGATGGTTGTCACGTATAAGGATTGGCATGAGATGCTCCCATTTTCTTTGCATGGGTATCGTACATCCATCCACACTTCAACAGGGCAAACCCCTTTCTCTCTTGTATATGGTATGGAAGCAGTGCTCCCCGTAGAGGTTGAAATTCCTTCATTGCGTGTGCTCATGGAAACCAAGTTGACTGAAGCTGAATAGTGTCAGACCAGGTTCGACCAGTTGAATTTGATTGAAGAGAAGAGGTTGACTGTCATGTGTCATGGTCAGTTGTATCAACAGAGGATGAAGAAATATTTTGACAAGAAGGTCAAACCTCGTGTGTTCAGAGGAGGTGACCTTGTGCTCAAGAAGATTTTGTCGTTCAAGCCAGATTCCAGAGGAAAATGGACTCCCAATTATGAAGGCCCATATGTTGTCAAGAGAGCCTTTTTAGGCGGTGCCTTGATTCTTACAACTATGGATGGTGAAGAGTTCACTCGTCCTGTGAAAGCAGATGCAGTTAAGAAATACTTCGCCTAAAAAAGAAAAGAACAACTGCTAAGTTGAAAACCCGAAAGGGCGACTTACGCAAAAATGAGCGTCTCGGTGGATTGAAAACCTGAATGGACGATCCAGGCAAAAATTAGAGACATAAAAACAGAAATCATTTCCCGATAAGTTAAGTACCCCACCTTGGGGAAACTTATGCAAAAATTAGGGATTATGGAAAGTAACTGCATTCCGCTGATCTTCAGTCATTTTTAAAGACTTGTTTGAGCACAAGGGTTGACGTCGATTCATCTTCAGCAGAGGTCAAGAGCACAATGGATATCAAGATTTGGTAGAAGGATTAAGGATCATTTGTATTCAATGTAACCCTTTTCCATGTAAATTACCATTTTCAACTTTGAAAAATCTATGGAGTCTTGTCATTTACAGACTACCATCCTATTAAATAAAGTTGAGCCTTTATCCAATTGTTTCTATTCTAATTTACTTCAGCTAATCGTTTTAAATTTTATTATGATCATTTTAAAATTAAAATTTTAAATTAAAACCAAGTTTTCTTCAAAATATAAAAGCAAGAACTTTTCCAAAGCAAGTAAAAAGAATATCAACAACATTTCAGTAAGAAGCAAGTCCTTAAGTGTGAAGCATCTGAGGTTCCCCAGCAGTAACTCTTCGGGTATCTCTAGACATTAGTGTTGATTCATGTCCTCAGTAGAGTGTTGTTGTCCTCAGCTAGCGGATTCAGTTCCCCGGTGGAGTGTTTGATACACCAGTGGAGTTTCTTTCTATTTCCCCAGTTGAGTTGGTTGATTCATATACTACGTGGCGTATTGTTTTCCCCAGTGAAGTCGACAAGATGTTTATACATCCCCAACGGTGTATCCTTGTCCCCAGAAGAGTTTCAGCCTTCCTGGCGGAGTTCGTATTTCCTCAGAAGATAGATCGTCATTAGAAGATGTTTGATCTCTCCCCAGTAGATCGCTTTGGTATCTCCACCAATCGTCGTATCTTTGCTCCCAGTCAGAGTTCCTTCCTAGTTTCTGAGCAGCCTTTTGATTCTTCCCCAGTAGGGTTGTCTCTCTTTTTATGGTGTTGACCTAACATTCCCTACAGTTGGATGTGTTTTCTCCTCGGCAGATCTCCTCCTTCCCCAGCTAGGGTTGCCCTTGGATGTTGATCTCTCTGTTCTTTAGTAGTTTGTCTCCATGATTTTTTGTGGATTGACTGAGGATTGTACCGGTGGTTCAAATTCTTTGGGACACCTCTGTATCCTTCGTGATCGTTTTGTCAGCATAATCACCATATATACATATACATATACATTCATATAAATTTATGATTTTTATATATCCTACATATTTGATTTGTTCGAGATTGTCATTCTCTGTGATGGAGGTACTTTATCCCCATATCAAATATGGTGTCTGTCCTCCTTCAATTGTAGAGTGTCATCCCCTAAGCAGAAAAGACTTTAACCTTTCTCTGTTTCCCCACCGAGTTTGTTTCCTCGTGGATGATTGTTATTTCAGTTTCCTCTCCAGCAAATTTTCTTGATGGAATTACTCCCCTTGAGTTATGTCCTCATTGGGTTGAGTCTTAATTGACTGTTCTTTCTAGCTCTCACCTAGATAGATATTTTGGTCCCCTAAGAGTCTATTACCCAGTAGCTGGTAATATTCTTCTTAGTTTGTGGTTTGTTACTGCTTGCCCAATACCCGACAAAAGTACCCCTTTTCTCCCCAGTGGTGTCTCCGGAAATATATCCTTGATATGTTCATCTTAACCAGGTGACGAATATCTTTCTTTTCCCCGTAGGAGTATATCCTTGATATGTTCACTTTAACCAGTGACGTATATTCTCATCTTTGGTATTCTACCCAGTAAAAGGGTAGTTGTAATCCCTATTTTGGTTTCCCCAGAGAGTTAATCCTTGATATGTTCATCTTAATCGATGACAGGTTTTCTTCTCCTTGTTGGTCTTCTACCCAGTAACCGGTAGTTGTAAATCCTATTGTTCCTCTGAGTGGAGTCTATCGTTGATATGTTCACTTTAACCAGTGACGGATTTTATCTTCTTCGGTATTCTATCCAGTAACTGATAGATGTAATCCCTATTTTCTCCCCTTTCAGAGTCTATCCTTGATATGTTCACTTTAACCGGTGACGGATTTTCTCTTTGATTGGTCTTCTACCTAGTAACGGGTAGTTGTAAATCCTACTTTGTCCCCTCGTAGAGTAAATCCTTGATATGTTGATCCTAACCGGTGACGGATTTTTCTCTCCGACGGTTTTCTATTCAGTTTTCGATAGATGTAATTCCCTTGTTGTTCAGTTGGTATATCCTTGATATGTTCATCCTAACCTATGACGGGTATCCTCCTTGACATCCCTAGGCAAGTCTATCCTTGATATATTCATCTTAACCGGTGACGGATTTTCTTCCCTGTTGAGTTTATCCTTGATATGTTCATCCTAACCGATGATGGATACTCTCACTCTTTGGTCTTCTACCTAGTAACTAGTAGTTGTAAATGCTATTTCCTGCATTTCTCCCCAGTAAGGCTATTCTTACCCAGTAACCGGTAATGAATACTACCTCCTGGTGATCCTCAGCGAGTCATCCTTGATATGTTTATCCTAACCGATGACGGATGTTCTCCCTGTCAGATCTTTATTATCTCCTTACCCAGTAACAGGTAGTAGATAAGAAATTTCTTCTCCTCCTGTGTTGAAGTGTAACGCTTCCCTAGTCGAGTTGAATGCGCATTTCCTTAGTGAAATCGCTTTTCCCTGCAGATGTTTGTTTCCCCGGCTGAGTCTTTCCATTTTATATGGATCCGCTCGAGTCCCCCAGTAGTTTTAAGTCGTAGCCTGGCCTACGCATAAAATCCCCTTTATCCCCCAGAGTCTCTGTCTCCCTAGTGAGTTTTCCTTACGGAATGCATTGTGCTCCTGCGGATTTTCGGTCTCTCTGATTTCTTTTCCTTTGTGGCAATATTTCCCCACTGAGCATTAACTTTTGTATTCATATCATATGCATCATGAGGTCTCTTAGGGACCAAAATTTGTTTCTATATGTTGTTATTTAAGCCCATTCTACTGAGTCGACATGAAGATTTTAACCTTCACCTCCTCAGTTAGAATGTCCTTAAATAGGGGCAGCTGTAAGACCCCAATTTTGACCCTAAGATCCCTCATGCATTTCATCGTAAGCATTAGCATTGGGATCATGTCTTGGCATCCTCCTTACCCCTTTTTCATTGGGTTTGATTGTGGGAGAGATCACCAAGCACTTTGTGATTATATCATACTTGTATTTTATCATTTCACTAACCAAAATACCAAAAATATGTCTTTGCATCTATTGTAGGTAGGGACATGATCTCCTTGATTCATTGATCACATCTAGGGTTTGAGACCCTCATGAACAAAGAGCACCATCAAGAATTGATTCAAGAATGATTATGAGTATCATGTATGAGTCCCAATTGCTTCTACATATTATATTGATCAAGTTTGCTTCAAGAGTTTGAGGCTAATTTGCCTTGGAAACCCTAGTTTGACTAGGTATCTTGAGTAACTTCTCCAACAAGCTATCTCACCAATTGATAAAATTTCTCAAGGGACACTTAAAAATTCATCATCTTATGCATGTATGATCTACCATGAGCCAATAAAGTCAAGAGAATTGGAAGTTAGCAAGTTGGTTGATGGTGGTTGGCCAGATGAATTCATCTAATCAAAACTGGGTCTCCCTAGACCCTATCTCCTACAATTTTCACCATATGAAAATGATTCCAAGAGAAACGTTACTCTAAATGATATTATGAACAACTTCCATGTTGAGACCTAGAGCTAGTTTTGCTTGGAAAATCATTTTCTATGTTGAAATATTATAGGTCATTTTGTTTAAACCCTAATTTGAAGGTCAACTTCCCAAGGCCATAACTTGCTCAATTTTTATGAGATGAAAGATTTCCAAGTTGCACAATGAAATTCAATATGTCTACTTAAACTTTTATGATTGGAGTGAGAGCTAATTCAACTTCTTTGCACATGTGATATGAGGCTACATTATAGGTCACTTTTGACCTATACCATTGATCAAATGATTTTGCCAAACTTAAAAAATGCATAACTCTATCATTTAAAATCCAAGTGACATGAAATTGGTGACATATTTGAATATCTTTGAGAGAGATACAACTTTGATGAAGACACTTTTCTCATTTGAAGCTCCCATAAAAAGTTAAGCAAGGTGGAATACTGAGACATATGGCTTGACACTTCAAATATTTTCAATATGTCAAATTTTTCCAAAATTCCACCTCAAATACCTTCAAGTTCCAAGCTCCAAATGAAAAAGTGTTCAACATCAAACTTGTTCCTCTTGATCTCAGCTTTCCAAAGAGCTAAATTTCATGCATTTTGAATGAGAAATGCATAGGTTGCGCATGGCTTAATCAGGCTGGTATCATGTGTCATGGATCCAACTTCAAGTATCAATGTTTAATTTCCTTGTATTCCAAACTTGCTTCAACATATCTGAACTTCATTATGGACTTTTGAACAATCATTTGATGGGCCTATGCGCGCCCATGCAACTTGCTTACATCATTTTTCCAATTTTGGAAACTTGAAGGAGTGTGCAAATATCATTGAAATTCTCTATAAATTGAAGCTCTTATGATCAGAATTCACACAGACATTGCGCAAGCTTTGATTCCCCACAGAAAACCCTTCATACCAAGAGGATAAACCTGAGAAATTCTGTTGAATTTGAGCTTAAATATCCACTGTTTTAGAATTCAATTCTCCAGGAGTCCTTTGATTTTAAACCATTCCATTCCTCTTCTGCAAGAAATTGGAGTGAAGCAAAGCACGATTCAGATCAAGATCTAGCAAGCTCAGACCTCCATTGAGGGTATTTTGTAGAAAATTTGATCTCTTCGATTCTCCTTGTTTCTTGCTCAATTGTCTTGATTATTGTGTTGGCTGAAGTCCTACTAATGTAGGCAAGGTGTTTGAGTTGTTTTAATGCTGAATCGAAGCAACTCAGATCATGAACCTCATTTTTCAATTCCACATATCTCTAAATATAGTTGGAATTGGAAGAAATGAAGGTGATATTCGTGCTCAGTGATGTTTTCTCTTTAAAATCATGTCCCTGTTTGAAATTTTGGTGATGGTTGATGATGACCAGTCTGGCGAGGCTTGCCGGAGAAGACAACCAGAGCTCTGGCTCCGCTGATGATGTGTTTGAGGTCTAGACCGCGTGATCCAACTCCTGTGTTCTAATCTCAGTCGTGCATTGTGATTACCATGTTTGCCACGCAGTGGACTCGTGTGTTAGTGGAACGCGCGTTGTGGATCATCAGATCTACCACCTCAATTAATGAGGGAGATCTGATGGTCCACGTATTTTTGCAATTTCTGATTTTCCTTTTTATTTCATTTTCTTCAATAATTCATAATAAATTTAATATTGATCCAAAAAATATGAGACTCTCACTGAAAATTTTCAAATATTTTTCTCTTTCATATTCTGAATTAAAATTATTTTTTGGATCATTATTAATATTTTTCATGAATTATGATTTTTTTTATCCAAGGTCCTTTGACCTTGTTTGACCTATGATAAATCACAAGGCCATTTATTTGGTGTTTTGATGTGATTTTAGGATTTGGACAAAATATATTTGAATTTAATTCATTGTTTTAATACTTTCAATTGAATAAATGTCATTTTAATTGTGTTGACCATTTGGATTGACTTATTTGAGTTTCTCATTTGTTGTTAGGCCTTGGTCAAGGTTGATTTAACTTTGTCAGGTTAATATTATTGGATTTAGGGGATTGATGGAATGTACATTCCATCTCCCAAAATGAATGAATAATATTAATTTGGTAAAAGTCCTCCTTTGACCAATTTGTGATCTCATTCATCCCTTTCCCTCTTCATCTAATTCCCTTTCTTCATCCATTCATTTTACATTGGCCAATGACATCTCAAAGTCCTAATGCTAGTTGATTGAAACATTAACATGAATATAGATGAGATTAGGCCACACCTTTGCATATTTTTGGGTGTGGTATGTTTAATGAGCATAGTTTTTAATACTATGTCTCCAACATGCATTAACACCAAAAGTTTATTGCCCGGCCTCAAATAGTTGTGACTTTTACATAAGAATAATTACGATTGCTTAATTTTTGACACAAAAGGCATAAGCATTCTAGTTAGTGAGATTGTAAGTTTCCCCTCTTCCATGGTATTGTGTGGAAACTTGGCCTGCTTTCCTACCTTTGGAAGATGTTTTGGTTCAAGGATCCATGCTTGTGGCAATTGGGTTGAGTGTTCTCCAAAGAATGTCTTGAAATCAAAAAGCAAAACAAAATTAACCATTGACTTACTAACCATTAACTTTTACTTTCAAGCTTTTACTTTTAATGCAATTTACTTTTATTGTTCTATTATCATTTGTCATTGTACATATCATTCTAATTGTTTATGTTTATGCAATTTTCACTTTGTCCACCTTGGTCATATTGTGTGATATACTTTGTTGTCTTGTTTGTTTGTTTGGTCTTTGACCACTAATGCACATAATAATAACAAAAACCCTAAAAGACTTTTGAGTGGACTGTTGTTTGATCTCCCCAATTGGACTTAGAACTTAGGCAACATTCCTTTGTTAATGGACTTGGCCAATGCCAATTTATTGAAAGACCAAGAACTTGCAAATTTGGATTCATCTGATACATCATTCAAGATCTCTATAGATTCATCTGCAACATTGATCATTATTAAGTTGTCATGTTGAACTTGTGACTTGTGGAATTCATCTGCTACATAGGCTATTTTGAAAAAGATCTTTGAAGTGGATAAGTTTGGATGATGCCATCTTTATTTGATGTCTTTTCTCTTCAAGATTGATATAATTATGCATTTGTGTGTTGCTTGATTCGAAAAAGTCCAAGGGAATTCTGGGTTTCTATTGACATACTTGTCTATTGGATTGCTCCCCATTTGGTCAGATCTTTTCAACTTTAAACTTTTAAATTTTTGTGCACAGGATAGTCTCTTCCTCTTCTCCCCATTTATTTAATTTCAAAATCTCTCCCTCCATTTTTAAATCCTTCTTTGTGTGAACTATTTTGTTCTAAACTTTGACCACTTTTGTAAAAAAGTAGAAACTTTGGCCTTATGCCATTGCATTTTCAAACTCATTTTCTTAAATGAAACTTATAAATAAACTTAACTATATTTTACTTAAATTTTCAAAAATGCCAAAAATAACTAACCCATTCAAACCATTTTAGGTCTTTGTGCCTTTCAAACTTAATTTTTGTTAAAACCAACATACTCACTTTGAAATTTCTAGCACGAACTACGAGGTTTTGATCCCTCATTTTTATGTTTGTCCAAAAATTATGATTTTTTTTATCCAAGGTCCTTTGACCTTGTTTGACCTATGATAAATCACAAGGCCATTTATTTGGTGTTTTGATGTGATTTTAGGATTTGGACAAAACATATTTGAATTTAATTCATTGTTTTAATACTTTCAATTGAATAAATGTCATTTTAATTGTGTTGACCATTTGGATTGACTTATTTGAGTTTCTCATTTGTTGTTAGGCCTTGGTCAAGGTTGATTTAACTTTGTCAAGTTAATATTATTGGATTTAGGGGATTGATGGAATGTACATTCCATCTCCCAAAATGAATGAATAATATTAATTTGGTAAAAGTCCTCCTTTGACCAATTTGTGATCTCATTCATCCCTTTCCCTCTTCATCTAATTCCCTTTCTTCATCCATTCATTTTCCTTTGGCCAATGACATCTCAAAGTCCTAATGCTAGTTGATTGAAACATTAACATGAATATAGATGAGATTAGGTCACACCTTTGCATATTTTTGGGTGTGGTATGTTTAATGAGCATAGTTTTTAATACTATGTCTCCAACATGCATTAACACCAAAAGTTTATTGCCCGGCCTCAAATAGTTGTGACTTTTACATAAGAATAATTACGATTGCTTAATTTTTGACACAAAAGGCATAAGCATTCTAGTTAGTGAGATTGTAAGTTTCCCCTCTTCCATGGTATTGTGTGGAAACTTGGCCTGCTTTCCTACCTTTGGAAGATGTTTTGGTTCAAGGATCCATGCTTGTGGCAATTGGGTTGAGTGTTCTCCAAAGAATGTCTTGAAATCAAAAAGCAAAACAAAATTAACCATTGACTTACTAACCATTAACTTTTACTTTCAAGCTTTTACTTTTAATGCAATTTACTTTTATTGTTCTATTATCATTTGTCATTGTACATATCATTCTAATTGTTTATGTTTATGCAATTTTCACTTTGTCCACCTTGGTCATATTGTGTGATATACTTTGTTGTCTTGTTTGTTTGTTTGGTCTTTGACCACTAATGCACATAATAATAACAAAAACCCTAAAAGACTTTTGAGTGGACTGTTGTTTGATCTCCCCAATTGGACTTAGAACTTAGGCAACATTCCTTTGTTAATGGACTTGGCCAATGCCAATTTATTGAAAGACCAAGAACTTGCAAATTTGGATTCATCTGATACATCATTCAAGATCTCTATAGATTCATCTGCAACATTGATCATTATTAAGTTGTCATGTTGAACTTGTGACTTGTGGAATTCATCTGCTACTTAGGCTATTTTGAAAAAGATCTTTGAAGTGGATAAGTTTGGATGATGCCATCTTTATTTGATGTCTTTTCTCTTCAAGATTGATATAATTATGCATTTGTGTGTTGCTTGATTCGAAAAAGTCCAAGGGAATTCTGGGTTTCTATTGACATACTTGTCTATTGGATTGCTCCCCATTTGGTCAGATCTTTTCAACTTTAAACTTTTAAATTTTTGTGCACAGGATAGTCTCTTCCTCTTCTCCCCATTTATTTAATTTCAAAATCTCTCCCTCCATTTTTAAATCCTTCTTTGTGTGAACTATTTTGTTCTAAACTTTGACCACTTTTGTAAAAAAGTAGAAACTTTGGCCTTATGCCATTGCATTTTCAAACTCATTTTCTTAAATGAAACTTATAAATAAACTTAACTATATTTTACTTAAATTTTCAAAAATGCCAAAAATAACTAACCCATTCAAACCATTTTAGGTCTTTGTGCCTTTCAAACTTAATTTTTGTTAAAACCAACATACTCACTTTGAAATTTCTAGCACGAACTACGAGGTTTTGATCCCTCATTTTTATGTTTGTCCAAAAATTATGATTTTTTTTATCCAAGGTCCTTTGACCTTGTTTGACCTATGATAAATCACAAGGCCATTTATTTGGTGTTTTGATGTGATTTTAGGATTTGGACAAAACATATTTGAATTTAATTCATTGTTTTAATACTTTCAATTGAATAAATGTCATTTTAATTGTGTTGACCATTTGGATTGACTTATTTGAGTTTCTCATTTGTTGTTAGGCCTTGGTCAAGGTTGATTTAACTTTGTCAAGTTAATATTATTGGATTTAGGGGATTGATGGAATGTACATTCCATCTCCCAAAATGAATGAATAATATTAATTTGGTAAAAGTCCTCCTTTGACCAATTTGTGATCTCATTCATCCCTTTCCCTCTTCATCTAATTCCCTTTCTTCATCCATTCATTTTCCTTTGGCCAATGACATCTCAAAGTCCTAATGCTAGTTGATTGAAACATTAACATGAATATAGATGAGATTAGGTCACACCTTTGCATATTTTTGGGTGTGGTATGTTTAATGAGCATAGTTTTTAATACTATGTCTCCAACATGCATTAACACCAAAAGTTTATTGCCCGGCCTCAAATAGTTGTGACTTTTACATAAGAATAATTACGATTGCTTAATTTTTGACACAAAAGGCATAAGCATTCTAGTTAGTGAGATTGTAAGTTTCCCCTCTTCCATGGTATTGTGTGGAAACTTGGCCTTCTTTCCTACCTTTGGAAGATGTTTTGGTTCAAGGATCCATGCTTGTGGCAATTGGGTTGAGTGTTCTCCAAAGAATGTCTTGAAATCAAAAAGCAAAACAAAATTAACCATTGACTTACTAACCATTAACGTTTACTTTCAAGCTTTTACTTTTAATGCAATTTACTTTTATTGTTCTATTATCATTTGTCATTGTACATATCATTCTAATTGTTTATGTTTATGCAATTTTCACTTTGTCCACCTTGGTCATATTGTGTGATATACTTTGTTGTCTTGTTTGTTTGTTTGGTCTTTGACCACTAATGCACATAATAATAACAAAAACCCTAAAAGACTTTTGAGTGGACTGTTGTTTGATCTCCCCAATTGGACTTAGAACTTAGGCAACATTCCTTTGTTAATGGACTTGGCCAATGCAAATTTATTGAAAGACCAAGAACTTGCAAATTTGGATTCATCTGATACATCATTCAAGATCTCTATAGATTCATCTGCAACATTGATCATTATTAAGTTGTCATGTTGAACTTGTGACTTGTGGAATTCATCTGCTACATAGGCTATTTTGAAAAAGATCTTTGAAGTGGATAAGTTTGGATGATGCCACCTTTATTTGATGTCTTTTCTCTTCAAGATTGATATAATTATGCATTTGTGTGTTGCTTGATTCGAAAAAGTCCAAGGGAATTCTGGGTTTCTATTGACATACTTGTCTATTGGATTGCTCCCCATTTGGTCAGATCTTTTCAACTTTAAACTTTTAAATTTTTGTGCACAGGATAGTCTCTTCCTCTTCTCCCCATTTATTTAATTTCAAAATCTCTCCCTCCATTTTTAAATCCTTCTTTGTGTGAACTATTTTGTTCTAAACTTTGACCACTTTTGTAAAAAAGTAGAAACTTTGGCCTTATGCCATTGCATTTTCAAACTCATTTTCTTAAATGAAACTTATAAATAAACTTAACTATATTTTACTTAAATTTTCAAAAATGCCAAAAATAACTAACCCATTCAAACCATTTTAGGTCTTTGTGCCTTTCAAACTTAATTTTTGTTAAAACCAACATACTCACTTTGAAATTTCTAGCACGAACTACGAGGTTTTGATCCCTCATTTTTATGTTTGTCCAAAAATTATGATTTTTTTTATCCAAGGTCCTTTGACCTTGTTTGACCTATGATAAATCACAAGGCCATTTATTTGGTGTTTTGATGTGATTTTAGGATTTGGACAAAACATATTTGAATTTAATTCATTGTTTTAATACTTTCAATTGAATAAATGTCATTTTAATTGTGTTGACCATTTGGATTGACTTATTTGAGTTTCTCATTTGTTGTTAGGCCTTGGTCAAGGTTGATTTAACTTTGTCAAGTTAATATTATTGGATTTAGGGGATTGATGGAATGTACATTCCATCTCCCAAAATGAATGAATAATATTAATTTGGTAAAAGTCCTCCTTTGACCAATTTGTGATCTCATTCATCCCTTTCCCTCTTCATCTAATTCCCTTTCTTCATCCATTCATTTTCCTTTGGCCAATGACATCTCAAAGTCCTAATGCTAGTTGATTGAAACATTAACATGAATATAGATGAGATTAGGTCACACCTTTGCATATTTTTGGGTGTGGTATGTTTAATGAGCATAGTTTTTAATACTATGTCTCCAACATGCATTAACACCAAAAGTTTATTGCCCGGCCTCAAATAGTTGTGACTTTTACATAAGAATAATTACGATTGCTTAATTTTTGACACAAAAGGCATAAGCATTCTAGTTAGTGAGATTGTAAGTTTCCCCTCTTCCATGGTATTGTGTGGAAACTTGGCCTTCTTTCCTACCTTTGGAAGATGTTTTGGTTCAAGGATCCATGCTTGTGGCAATTGGGTTGAGTGTTCTCCAAAGAATGTCTTGAAATCAAAAAGCAAAACAAAATTAACCATTGACTTACTAACCATTAACGTTTACTTTCAAGCTTTTACTTTTAATGCAATTTACTTTTATTGTTCTATTATCATTTGTCATTGTACATATCATTCTAATTGTTTATGTTTATGCAATTTTCACTTTGTCCACCTTGGTCATATTGTGTGATATACTTTGTTGTCTTGTTTGTTTGTTTGGTCTTTGACCACTAATGCACATAATAATAACAAAAACCCTAAAAGACTTTTGAGTGGACTGTTGTTTGATCTCCCCAATTGGACTTAGAACTTAGGCAACATTCCTTTGTTAATGGACTTGGCCAATGCAAATTTATTGAAAGACCAAGAACTTGTAAATTTGGATTCATCTGATACATCATTCAAGATCTCTATAGATTCATCTGCAACATTGATCATTATTAAGTTGTCATGTTGAACTTGTGACTTGTGGAATTCATCTGCTACATAGGCTATTTTGAAAAAGATCTTTGAAGTGGATAAGTTTGGATGATGCCATCTTTATTTGATGCCTTTTCTCTTCAAGATTGATATAATTATGCATTTGTGTGTTGCTTGATTCGAAAAAGTCCAAGGGAATTCTGGGTTTCTATTGACATACTTGTCTATTGGATTGCTCCCCATTTGGTCAGATCTTTTCAACTTTAAACTTTTAAATTTTTGTGCACAGGATAGTCTCTTCCTCTTCTCCCCATTTATTTAATTTCAAAATCTCTCCCTCCATTTTTAAATCCTTCTTTGTGTGAACTATTTTGTTCTAAACTTTGACCACTTTTGTAAAAAAGTAGAAACTTTGGCCTTATGCCATTGCATTTTCAAACTCATTTTCTTAAATGAAACTTATAAATAAACTTAACTATATTTTACTTAAATTTTCAAAAATGCCAAAAATAACTAACCCATTCAAACCATTTTAGGTCTTTGTGCCTTTCAAACTTAATTTTTGTTAAAACCAACATACTCACTTTGAAATTTCTAGCACGAACTACGAGGTTTTGATCCCTCATTTTTATGTTTGTCCAAAAATTATGATTTTTTTTATCCAAGGTCCTTTGACCTTGTTTGACCTATGATAAATCACAAGGCCATTTATTTGGTGTTTTGATGTGATTTTAGGATTTGGACAAAACATATTTGAATTTAATTCATTGTTTTAATACTTTCAATTGAATAAATGTCATTTTAATTGTGTTGACCATTTGGATTGACTTATTTGAGTTTCTCATTTGTTGTTAGGCCTTGGTCAAGGTTGATTTAACTTTTTCAAATTAATATTATTGGATTTAGGGGATTGATGGAATGTACATTCCATCTCCCAAAATGAATGAATAATATTAATTTGGTAAAAGTCCTCCTTTGACCAATTTGTGATCTCATTCATCCCTTTCCCTCTTCATCTAATTCCCTTTCTTCATCCATTCATTTTCCTTTGGCCAATGACATCTCAAAGTCCTAATGCTAGTTGATTGAAACATTAACATGAATATAGATGAGATTAGGTCACACCTTTGCATATTTTTGGGTGTGGTATGTTTAATGAGCATAGTTTTTAATACTATGTCTCCAACATGCATTAACACCAAAAGTTTATTGCCCGGCCTCAAATAGTTGTGACTTTTACATAAGAATAATTACGATTGCTTAATTTTTGACACAAAAGGCATAAGCATTCTAGTTAGTGAGATTGTAAGTTTCCCCTCTTCCATGGTATTGTGTGGAAACTTGGCCTTCTTTCCTACCTTTGGAAGATGTTTTGGTTCAAGGATCCATGCTTGTGGCAATTGGGTTGAGTGTTCTCCAAAGAATGTCTTGAAATCAAAAAGCAAAACAAAATTAACCATTGACTTACTAACCATTAACTTTTACTTTCAAGCTTTTACTTTTAATGCAATTTACTTTTATTGTTCTATTATCATTTGTCATTGTACATATCATTCTAATTGTTTATGTTTATGCAATTTTCACTTTGTCCACCTTGGTCATATTGTGTGATATACTTTGTTGTCTTGTTTGTTTGTTTGGTCTTTGACCACTAATGCACATAATAATAACAAAAACCCTAAAAGACTTTTGAGTGGACTGTTGTTTGATCTCCCCAATTGGACTTAGAACTTAGGCAACATTCCTTTGTTAATGGACTTGGCCAATGCCAATTTATTGAAAGACCAAGAACTTGTAAATTTGGATTCATCTGATACATCATTCAAGATCTCTATAGATTCATCTGCAACATTGATCATTATTAAGTTGTCATGTTGAACTTGTGACTTGTGGAATTCATCTGCTACATAGGCTATTTTGAAAAAGATCTTTGAAGTGGATAAGTTTGGATGATGCCATCTTTATTTGATGCCTTTTCTCTTCAAGATTGATATAATTATGCATTTGTGTGTTGCTTGATTCGAAAAAGTCCAAGGGAATTCTGGGTTTCTATTGACATACTTGTCTATTGGATTGCTCCCCATTTGGTCAGATCTTTTCAACTTTAAACTTTTAAATTTTTGTGCACAGGATAGTCTCTTCCTCTTCTCCCCATTTATTTAATTTCAAAATCTCTCCCTCCATTTTTAAATCCTTCTTTGTGTGAACTATTTTGTTCTAAACTTTGACCACTTTTGTAAAAAAGTAGAAACTTTGGCCTTATGCCATTGCATTTTCAAACTCATTTTCTTAAATGAAACTTATAAATAAACTTAACTATATTTTACTTAAATTTTCAAAAATGCCAAAAATAACTAACCCATTCAAACCATTTTAGGTCTTTGTGCCTTTCAAACTTAATTTTTGTTAAAACCAACATACTCACTTTGAAATTTCTAGCACGAACTACGAGGTTTTGATCCCTCATTTTTATGTTTGTCCAAAAATTATGATTTTTTTTATCCAAGGTCCTTTGACCTTGTTTGACCTATGATAAATCACAAGGCCATTTATTTGGTGTTTTGATGTGATTTTAGGATTTGGACAAAACATATTTGAATTTAATTCATTGTTTTAATACTTTCAATTGAATAAATGTCATTTTAATTGTGTTGACCATTTGGATTGACTTATTTGAGTTTCTCATTTGTTGTTAGGCCTTGGTCAAGGTTGATTTAACTTTTTCAAGTTAATATTATTGGATTTAGGGGATTGATGGAATGTACATTCCATCTCCCAAAATGAATGAATAATATTAATTTGGTAAAAGTCCTCCTTTGACCAATTTGTGATCTCATTCATCCCTTTCCCTCTTCATCTAATTCCCTTTCTTCATCCATTCATTTTCCTTTGGCCAATGACATCTCAAAGTCCTAATGCTAGTTGATTGAAACATTAACATGAATATAGATGAGATTAGGTCACACCTTTGCATATTTTTGGGTGTGGTATGTTTAATGAGCATAGTTTTTAATACTATGTCTCCAACATGCATTAACACCAAAAGTTTATTGCCCGGCCTCAAATAGTTGTGACTTTTACATAAGAATAATTACGATTGCTTAATTTTTGACACAAAAGGCATAAGCATTCTAGTTAGTGAGATTGTAAGTTTCCCCTCTTCCATGGTATTGTGTGGAAACTTGGCCTTCTTTCCTACCTTTGGAAGATGTTTTGGTTCAAGGATCCATGCTTGTGGCAATTGGGTTGAGTGTTCTCCAAAGAATGTCTTGAAATCAAAAAGCAAAACAAAATTAACCATTGACTTACTAACCATTAACTTTTACTTTCAAGCTTTTACTTTTAATGCAATTTACTTTTATTGTTCTATTATCATTTGTCATTGTACATATCATTCTAATTGTTTATGTTTATGCAATTTTCACTTTGTCCACCTTGGTCATATTGTGTGATATACTTTGTTGTCTTGTTTGTTTGTTTGGTCTTTGACCACTAATGCACATAATAATAACAAAAACCCTAAAAGACTTTTGAGTGGACTGTTGTTTGATCTCCCCAATTGGACTTAGAACTTAGGCAACATTCCTTTGTTAATGGACTTGGCCAATGCCAATTTATTGAAAGACCAAGAACTTGTAAATTTGGATTCATCTGATACATCATTCAAGATCTCTATAGATTCATCTGCAACATTGATCATTATTAAGTTGTCATGTTGAACTTGTGACTTGTGGAATTCATCTGCTACATAGGCTATTTTGAAAAAGAT
This sequence comes from Lathyrus oleraceus, assembly GCF_024323335.1. Taxonomy (NCBI): domain Eukaryota; kingdom Viridiplantae; phylum Streptophyta; class Magnoliopsida; order Fabales; family Fabaceae; genus Lathyrus; species Lathyrus oleraceus. The sequence goes on from NC_066584.1 coordinate 67,641,935, forward strand.
CTTTGAAGTGGATAAGTTTGGATGATGCCATCTTTATTTGATGCCTTTTCTCTTCAAGATTGATATAATTATGCATTTGTGTGTTGCTTGATTCGAAAAAGTCCAAGGGAATTCTGGGTTTCTATTGACATACTTGTCTATTGGATTGCTCCCCATTTGGTCAGATCTTTTCAACTTTAAACTTTTAAATTTTTGTGCACAGGATAGTCTCTTCCTCTTCTCCCCATTTATTTAATTTCAAAATCTCTCCCTCCATTTTTAAATCCTTCTTTGTGTGAACTATTTTGTTCTAAACTTTGACCACTTTTGTAAAAAAGTAGAAACTTTGGCCTTATGCCATTGCATTTTCAAACTCATTTTCTTAAATGAAACTTATAAATAAACTTAACTATATTTTACTTAAATTTTCAAAAATGCCAAAAATAACTAACCCATTCAAACCATTTTAGGTCTTTGTGCCTTTCAAACTTAATTTTTGTTAAAACCAACATACTCACTTTGAAATTTCTAGCACGAACTACGAGGTTTTGATCCCTCATTTTTATGTTTGTCCAAAAATTATGATTTTTTTTATCCAAGGTCCTTTGACCTTGTTTGACCTATGATAAATCACAAGGCCATTTATTTGGTGTTTTGATGTGATTTTAGGATTTGGACAAAACATATTTGAATTTAATTCATTGTTTTAATACTTTCAATTGAATAAATGTCATTTTAATTGTGTTGACCATTTGGATTGACTTATTTGAGTTTCTCATTTGTTGTTAGGCCTTGGTCAAGGTTGATTTAACTTTTTCAAGTTAATATTATTGGATTTAGGGGATTGATGGAATGTACATTCCATCTCCCAAAATGAATGAATAATATTAATTTGGTAAAAGTCCTCCTTTGACCAATTTGTGATCTCATTCATCCCTTTCCCTCTTCATCTAATTCCCTTTCTTCATCCATTCATTTTCCTTTGGCCAATGACATCTCAAAGTCCTAATGCTAGTTGATTGAAACATTAACATGAATATAGATGAGATTAGGTCACACCTTTGCATATTTTTGGGTGTGGTATGTTTAATGAGCATAGTTTTTAATACTATGTCTCCAACATGCATTAACACCAAAAGTTTATTGCCCGGCCTCAAATAGTTGTGACTTTTACATAAGAATAATTACGATTGCTTAATTTTTGACACAAAAGGCATAAGCATTCTAGTTAGTGAGATTGTAAGTTTCCCCTCTTCCATGGTATTGTGTGGAAACTTGGCCTTCTTTCCTACCTTTGGAAGATGTTTTGGTTCAAGGATCCATGCTTGTGGCAATTGGGTTGAGTGTTCTCCAAAGAATGTCTTGAAATCAAAAAGCAAAACAAAATTAACCATTGACTTACTAACCATTAACGTTTACTTTCAAGCTTTTACTTTTAATGCAATTTACTTTTATTGTTCTATTATCATTTGTCATTGTACATATCATTCTAATTGTTTATGTTTATGCAATTTTCACTTTGTCCACCTTGGTCATATTGTGTGATATACTTTGTTGTCTTGTTTGTTTGTTTGGTCTTTGACCACTAATGCACATAATAATAACAAAAACCCTAAAAGACTTTTGAGTGGACTGTTGTTTGATCTCCCCAATTGGACTTAGAACTTAGGCAACATTCCTTTGTTAATGGACTTGGCCAATGCAAATTTATTGAAAGACCAAGAACTTGTAAATTTGGATTCATCTGATACATCATTCAAGATCTCTATAGATTCATCTGCAACATTGATCATTATTAAGTTGTCATGTTGAACTTGTGACTTGTGGAATTCATCTGCTACATAGGCTATTTTGAAAAAGATCTTTGAAGTGGATAAGTTTGGATGATGCCATCTTTATTTGATGCCTTTTCTCTTCAAGATTGATATAATTATGCATTTGTGTGTTGCTTGATTCGAAAAAGTCCAAGGGAATTCTGGGTTTCTATTGACATACTTGTCTATTGGATTGCTCCCCATTTGGTCAGATCTTTTCAACTTTAAACTTTTAAATTTTTGTGCACAGGATAGTCTCTTCCTCTTCTCCCCATTTATTTAATTTCAAAATCTCTCCCTCCATTTTTAAATCCTTCTTTGTGTGAACTATTTTGTTCTAAACTTTGACCACTTTTGTAAAAAAGTAGAAACTTTGGCCTTATGCCATTGCATTTTCAAACTCATTTTCTTAAATGAAACTTATAAATAAACTTAACTATATTTTACTTAAATTTTCAAAAATGCCAAAAATAACTAACCCATTCAAACCATTTTAGGTCTTTGTGCCTTTCAAACTTAATTTTTGTTAAAACCAACATACTCACTTTGAAATTTCTAGCACGAACTACGAGGTTTTGATCCCTCATTTTTATGTTTGTCCAAAAATTATGATTTTTTTTATCCAAGGTCCTTTGACCTTGTTTGACCTATGATAAATCACAAGGCCATTTATTTGGTGTTTTGATGTGATTTTAGGATTTGGACAAAACATATTTGAATTTAATTCATTGTTTTAATACTTTCAATTGAATAAATGTCATTTTAATTGTGTTGACCATTTGGATTGACTTATTTGAGTTTCTCATTTGTTGTTAGGCCTTGGTCAAGGTTGATTTAACTTTTTCAAATTAATATTATTGGATTTAGGGGATTGATGGAATGTACATTCCATCTCCCAAAATGAATGAATAATATTAATTTGGTAAAAGTCCTCCTTTGACCAATTTGTGATCTCATTCATCCCTTTCCCTCTTCATCTAATTCCCTTTCTTCATCCATTCATTTTCCTTTGGCCAATGACATCTCAAAGTCCTAATGCTAGTTGATTGAAACATTAACATGAATATAGATGAGATTAGGTCACACCTTTGCATATTTTTGGGTGTGGTATGTTTAATGAGCATAGTTTTTAATACTATGTCTCCAACATGCATTAACACCAAAAGTTTATTGCCCGGCCTCAAATAGTTGTGACTTTTACATAAGAATAATTACGATTGCTTAATTTTTGACACAAAAGGCATAAGCATTCTAGTTAGTGAGATTGTAAGTTTCCCCTCTTCCATGGTATTGTGTGGAAACTTGGCCTTCTTTCCTACCTTTGGAAGATGTTTTGGTTCAAGGATCCATGCTTGTGGCAATTGGGTTGAGTGTTCTCCAAAGAATGTCTTGAAATCAAAAAGCAAAACAAAATTAACCATTGACTTACTAACCATTAACTTTTACTTTCAAGCTTTTACTTTTAATGCAATTTACTTTTATTGTTCTATTATCATTTGTCATTGTACATATCATTCTAATTGTTTATGTTTATGCAATTTTCACTTTGTCCACCTTGGTCATATTGTGTGATATACTTTGTTGTCTTGTTTGTTTGTTTGGTCTTTGACCACTAATGCACATAATAATAACAAAAACCCTAAAAGACTTTTGAGTGGACTGTTGTTTGATCTCCCCAATTGGACTTAGAACTTAGGCAACATTCCTTTGTTAATGGACTTGGCCAATGCCAATTTATTGAAAGACCAAGAACTTGTAAATTTGGATTCATCTGATACATCATTCAAGATCTCTATAGATTCATCTGCAACATTGATCATTATTAAGTTGTCATGTTGAACTTGTGACTTGTGGAATTCATCTGCTACATAGGCTATTTTGAAAAAGATCTTTGAAGTGGATAAGTTTGGATGATGCCATCTTTATTTGATGCCTTTTCTCTTCAAGATTGATATAATTATGCATTTGTGTGTTGCTTGATTCGAAAAAGTCCAAGGGAATTCTGGGTTTCTATTGACATACTTGTCTATTGGATTGCTCCCCATTTGGTCAGATCTTTTCAACTTTAAACTTTTAAATTTTTGTGCACAGGATAGTCTCTTCCTCTTCTCCCCATTTATTTAATTTCAAAATCTCTCCCTCCATTTTTAAATCCTTCTTTGTGTGAACTATTTTGTTCTAAACTTTGACCACTTTTGTAAAAAAGTAGAAACTTTGGCCTTATGCCATTGCATTTTCAAACTCATTTTCTTAAATGAAACTTATAAATAAACTTAACTATATTTTACTTAAATTTTCAAAAATGCCAAAAATAACTAACCCATTCAAACCATTTTAGGTCTTTGTGCCTTTCAAACTTAATTTTTGTTAAAACCAACATACTCACTTTGAAATTTCTAGCACGAACTACGAGGTTTTGATCCCTCATTTTTATGTTTGTCCAAAAATTATGATTTTTTTTATCCAAGGTCCTTTGACCTTGTTTGACCTATGATAAATCACAAGGCCATTTATTTGGTGTTTTGATGTGATTTTAGGATTTGGACAAAACATATTTGAATTTAATTCATTGTTTTAATACTTTCAATTGAATAAATGTCATTTTAATTGTGTTGACCATTTGGATTGACTTATTTGAGTTTCTCATTTGTTGTTAGGCCTTGGTCAAGGTTGATTTAACTTTTTCAAGTTAATATTATTGGATTTAGGGGATTGATGGAATGTACATTCCATCTCCCAAAATGAATGAATAATATTAATTTGGTAAAAGTCCTCCTTTGACCAATTTGTGATCTCATTCATCCCTTTCCCTCTTCATCTAATTCCCTTTCTTCATCCATTCATTTTCCTTTGGCCAATGACATCTCAAAGTCCTAATGCTAGTTGATTGAAACATTAACATGAATATAGATGAGATTAGGTCACACCTTTGCATATTTTTGGGTGTGGTATGTTTAATGAGCATAGTTTTTAATACTATGTCTCCAACATGCATTAACACCAAAAGTTTATTGCCCGGCCTCAAATAGTTGTGACTTTTACATAAGAATAATTACGATTGCTTAATTTTTGACACAAAAGGCATAAGCATTCTAGTTAGTGAGATTGTAAGTTTCCCCTCTTCCATGGTATTGTGTGGAAACTTGGCCTTCTTTCCTACCTTTGGAAGATGTTTTGGTTCAAGGATCCATGCTTGTGGCAATTGGGTTGAGTGTTCTCCAAAGAATGTCTTGAAATCAAAAAGCAAAACAAAATTAACCATTGACTTACTAACCATTAACTTTTACTTTCAAGCTTTTACTTTTAATGCAATTTACTTTTATTGTTCTATTATCATTTGTCATTGTACATATCATTCTAATTGTTTATGTTTATGCAATTTTCACTTTGTCCACCTTGGTCATATTGTGTGATATACTTTGTTGTCTTGTTTGTTTGTTTGGTCTTTGACCACTAATGCACATAATAATAACAAAAACCCTAAAAGACTTTTGAGTGGACTGTTGTTTGATCTCCCCAATTGGACTTAGAACTTAGGCAACATTCCTTTGTTAATGGACTTGGCCAATGCAAATTTATTGAAAGACCAAGAACTTGCAAATTTGGATTCATCTGATACATCATTCAAGATCTCTATAGATTCATCTGCAACATTGATCATTATTAAGTTGTCATGTTGAACTTGTGACTTGTGGAATTCATCTGCTACATAGGCTATTTTGAAAAAGATCTTTGAAGTGGATAAGTTTGGATGATGCCACCTTTATTTGATGTCTTTTCTCTTCAAGATTGATATAATTATGCATTTGTGTGTTGCTTGATTCGAAAAAGTCCAAGGGAATTCTGGGTTTCTATTGACATACTTGTCTATTGGATTGCTCCCCATTTGGTCAGATCTTTTCAACTTTAAACTTTTAAATTTTTGTGCACAGGATAGTCTCTTCCTCTTCTCCCCATTTATTTAATTTCAAAATCTCTCCCTCCATTTTTAAATCCTTCTTTGTGTGAACTATTTTGTTCTAAACTTTGACCACTTTTGTAAAAAAGTAGAAACTTTGGCCTTATGCCATTGCATTTTCAAACTCATTTTCTTAAATGAAACTTATAAATAAACTTAACTATATTTTGCTTAAATTTTCAAAAATGCCAAAAATAACTAACCCATTCAAACCATTTTAGGTCTTTGTGCCTTTCAAACTTAATTTTTGTTAAAACCAACATACTCACTTTGAAATTTCTAGCACGAACTACGAGGTTTTGATCCCTCATTTTTATGTTTGTCCAAAAATTATGATTTTTTTTATCCAAGGTCCTTTGACCTTGTTTGACCTATGATAAATCACAAGGCCATTTATTTGGTGTTTTGATGTGATTTTAGGATTTGGACAAAACATATTTGAATTTAATTCATTGTTTTAATACTTTCAATTGAATAAATGTCATTTTAATTGTGTTGACCATTTGGATTGACTTATTTGAGTTTCTCATTTGTTGTTAGGCCTTGGTCAAGGTTGATTTAACTTTGTCAAGTTAATATTATTGGATTTAGGGGATTGATGGAATGTACATTCCATCTCCCAAAATGAATGAATAATATTAATTTGGTAAAAGTCCTCCTTTGACCAATTTGTGATCTCATTCATCCCTTTCCCTCTTCATCTAATTCCCTTTCTTCATCCATTCATTTTCCTTTGGCCAATGACATCTCAAAGTCCTAATGCTAGTTGATTGAAACATTAACATGAATATAGATGAGATTAGGTCACACCTTTGCATATTTTTGGGTGTGGTATGTTTAATGAGCATAGTTTTTAATACTATGTCTCCAACATGCATTAACACCAAAAGTTTATTGCCCGGCCTCAAATAGTTGTGACTTTTACATAAGAATAATTACGATTGCTTAATTTTTGACACAAAAGGCATAAGCATTCTAGTTAGTAAGATTGTAAGTTTCCCCTCTTCCATGGTATTGTGTGGAAACTTGGCCTTCTTTCCTACCTTTGGAAGATGTTTTTGTTCAAGGATCCATGCTTGTGGCAATTGGGTTGAGTGTTCTCCAAAGAATGTCTTGAAATCAAAAAGCAAAACAAAATTAACCATTGACTTACTAACCATTAACGTTTACTTTCAAGCTTTTACTTTTAATGCAATTTACTTTTATTGTTCTATTATCATTTGTCATTGTACATATCATTCTAATTGTTTATGTTTATGCAATTTTCACTTTGTCCACCTTGGTCATATTGTGTGATATACTTTGTTGTCTTGTTTGTTTGTTTGGTCTTTGACCACTAATGCACATAATAATAACAAAAACCCTAAAAGACTTTTGAGTGGACTGTTGTTTGATCTCCCCAATTGGACTTAGAACTTAGGCAACATTCCTTTGTTAATGGACTTGGCCAATGCCAATTTATTGAAAGACCAAGAACTTGTAAATTTGGATTCATCTGATACATCATTCAAGATCTCTATAGATTCATCTGCAACATTGATCATTATTAAGTTGTCATGTTGAACTTGTGACTTGTGGAATTCATCTGCTACATAGGCTATTTTGAAAAAGATCTTTGAAGTGGATAAGTTTGGATGATGCCATCTTTATTTGATGCCTTTTCTCTTCAAGATTGATATAATTATGCATTTGTGTGTTGCTTGATTCGAAAAAGTCCAAGGGAATTCTGGGTTTCTATTGACATACTTGTCTATTGGATTGCTCCCCATTTGGTCAGATCTTTTCAACTTTAAACTTTTAAATTTTTGTGCACAGGATAGTCTCTTCCTCTTCTCCCCATTTATTTAATTTCAAAATCTCTCCCTCCATTTTTAAATCCTTCTTTGTGTGAACTATTTTGTTCTAAACTTTGACCACTTTTGTAAAAAAGTAGAAACTTTGGCCTTATGCCATTGCATTTTCAAACTCATTTTCTTAAATGAAACTTATAAATAAACTTAACTATATTTTACTTAAATTTTCAAAAATGCCAAAAATAACTAACCCATTCAAACCATTTTAGGTCTTTGTGCCTTTCAAACTTAATTTTTGTTAAAACCAACATACTCACTTTGAAATTTCTAGCACGAACTACGAGGTTTTGATCCCTCATTTTTATGTTTGTCCAAAAATTATGATTTTTTTTATCCAAGGTCCTTTGACCTTGTTTGACCTATGATAAATCACAAGGCCATTTATTTGGTGTTTTGATGTGATTTTAGGATTTGGACAAAACATATTTGAATTTAATTCATTGTTTTAATACTTTCAATTGAATAAATGTCATTTTAATTGTGTTGACCATTTGGATTGACTTATTTGAGTTTCTCATTTGTTGTTAGGCCTTGGTAAAGGTTGATTTAACTTTGTCAAGTTAATATTATTGGATTTAGGGGATTGATGGAATGTACATTCCATCTCCCAAAATGAATGAATAATATTAATTTGGTAAAAGTCCTCCTTTGACCAATTTGTGATCTCATTCATCCCTTTCCCTCTTCATCTAATTCCCTTTCTTCATCCATTCATTTTCCTTTGGCCAATGACATCTCAAAGTCCTAATGCTAGTTTATTGAAACATTAACATGAATATAGATGAGATTAGGTCACACCTTTGCATATTTTTGGGTGTGGTATGTTTAATGAGCATAGTTTTTAATACTATGTCTCCAACATGCATTAACACCAAAAGTTTATTGCCCGGCCTCAAATAGTTGTGACTTTTACATAAGAATAATTACGATTGCTTAATTTTTGACACAAAAGGCATAAGCATTCTAGTTAGTGAGATTGTAAGTTTCCCCTCTTCCATGGTATTGTGTGGAAACTTGGCCTTCTTTCCTACCTTTGGAAGATGTTTTGGTTCAAGGATCCATGCTTGTGGCAATTGGGTTGAGTGTTCTCCAAAGAATGTCTTGAAATCAAAAAGCAAAACAAAATTAACCATTGACTTACTAACCATTAACGTTTACTTTCAAGCTTTTACTTTTAATGCAATTTACTTTTATTGTTCTATTATCATTTGTCATTGTACATATCATTCTAATTGTTTATGTTTATGCAATTTTCACTTTGTCCACCTTGGTCATATTGTGTGATATACTTTGTTGTCTTGTTTGTTTGTTTGGTCTTTGACCACTAATGCACATAATAATAACAAAAACCCTAAAAGACTTTTGAGTGGACTGTTGTTTGATCTCCCCAATTGGACTTAGAACTTAGGCAACATTCCTTTGTTAATGGACTTGGCCAATGCCAATTTATTGAAAGACCAAGAACTTGTAAATTTGGATTCATCTGATACATCATTCAAGATCTCTATAGATTCATCTGCAACATTGATCATTATTAAGTTGTCATGTTGAACTTGTGACTTGTGGAATTCATCTGCTACATAGGCTATTTTGAAAAAGATCTTTGAAGTGGATAAGTTTGGATGATGCCATCTTTATTTGATGCCTTTTCTCTTCAAGATTGATATAATTATGCATTTGTGTGTTGCTTGATTCGAAAAAGTCCAAGGGAATTCTGGGTTTCTATTGACATACTTGTCTATTGGATTGCTCCCCATTTGGTCAGATCTTTTCAACTTTAAACTTTTAAATTTTTGTGCACAGGATAGTCTCTTCCTCTTCTCCCCATTTATTTAATTTCAAAATCTCTCCCTCCATTTTTAAATCCTTCTTTGTGTGAACTATTTTGTTCTAAACTTTGACCACTTTTGTAAAAAAGTAGAAACTTTGGCCTTATGCCATTGCATTTTCAAACTCATTTTCTTAAATGAAACTTATAAATAAACTTAACTATATTTTACTTAAATTTTCAAAAATGCCAAAAATAACTAACCCATTCAAACCATTTTAGGTCTTTGTGCCTTTCAAACTTAATTTTTGTTAAAACCAACATACTCACTTTGAAATTTCTAGCACGAACTACGAGGTTTTGATCCCTCATTTTTATGTTTGTCCAAAAATTATGATTTTTTTTATCCAAGGTCCTTTGACCTTGTTTGACCTATGATAAATCACAAGGCCATTTATTTGGTGTTTTGATGTGATTTTAGGATTTGGACAAAACATATTTGAATTTAATTCATTGTTTTAATACTTTCAATTGAATAAATGTCATTTTAATTGTGTTGACCATTTGGATTGACTTATTTGAGTTTCTCATTTGTTGTTAGGCCTTGGTCAAGGTTGATTTAACTTTGTCAAGTTAATATTATTGGATTTAGGGGATTGATGGAATGTACATTCCATCTCCCAAAATGAATGAATAATATTAATTTGGTAAAAGTCCTCCTTTGACCAATTTGTGATCTCATTCATCCCTTTCCCTCTTCATCTAATTCCCTTTCTTCATCCATTCATTTTCCTTTGGCCAATGACATCTCAAAGTCCTAATGCTAGTTGATTGAAACATTAACATGAATATAGATGAGATTAGGTCACACCTTTGCATATTTTTGGGTGTGGTATGTTTAATGAGCATAGTTTTTAATACTATGTCTCCAACATGCATTAACACCAAAAGTTTATTGCCCGGCCTCAAATAGTTGTGACTTTTACATAAGAATAATTACGATTGCTTAATTTTTGACACAAAAGGCATAAGCATTCTAGTTAGTGAGATTGTAAGTTTCCCCTCTTCCATGGTATTGTGTGGAAACTTGGCCTTCTTTCCTACCTTTGGAAGATGTTTTGGTTCAAGGATCCATGCTTGTGGCAATTGGGTTGAGTGTTCTCCAAAGAATGTCTTGAAATCAAAAAGCAAAACAAAATTAACCATTGACTTACTAACCATTAACGTTTACTTTCAAGCTTTTACTTTTAATGCAATTTACTTTTATTGTTCTATTATCATTTGTCATTGTACATATCATTCTAATTGTTTATGTTTATGCAATTTTCACTTTGTCCACCTTGGTCATATTGTGTGATATACTTTGTTGTCTTGTTTGTTTGTTTGGTCTTTGACCACTAATGCACATAATAATAACAAAAACCCTAAAAGACTTTTGAGTGGACTGTTGTTTGATCTCCCCAATTGGACTTAGAACTTAGGCAACATTCCTTTGTTAATGGACTTGGCCAATGCCAATTTATTGAAAGACCAAGAACTTGTAAATTTGGATTCATCTGATACATCATTCAAGATCTCTATAGATTCATCTGCAACATTGATCATTATTAAGTTGTCATGTTGAACTTGTGACTTGTGGAATTCATCTGCTACATAGGCTATTTTGAAAAAGATTTTTGAAGTGGATAAGTTTGGATGATGCCATCTTTATTTGATGCCTTTTCTCTTCAAGATTGATATAATTATGCATTTGTGTGTTGCTTGATTCGAAAAAGTCCAAGGGAATTCTGGGTTTCTATTGACATACTTGTCTATTGGATTGCTCCCCATTTGGTCAGATCTTTTCAACTTTAAACTTTTAAATTTTTGTGCACAGGATAGTCTCTTCCTCTTCTCCCCATTTATTTAATTTCAAAATCTCTCCCTCCATTTTTAAATCCTTCTTTGTGTGAACTATTTTGTTCTAAACTTTGACCACTTTTGTAAAAAAGTAGAAACTTTGGCCTTATGCCATTGCATTTTCAAACTCATTTTCTTAAATGAAACTTATAAATAAACTTAACTATATTTTACTTAAATTTATAAAAATGCCAAAAATAACTAACCCATTCAAACCATTTTAGGTCTTTGTGCCTTTCAAACTTAATTTTTGCTAGAGATCAAATAACAAAAGTCCTCCTATGGATAAGCTAGAGATCAAATAACAAGAGTCGCCACCGTGCTTTTATTGTTTCCAACGGAAAAGGGGAAAAGTACGAACAAAACCCAACAGTAAGAAGTTTTCAAATGAATACTAATAAAAAGTCAGAGATCATAGGTAAGGGGGTTGGTTACACAGATGGAAGGTGTTAGCATCCAAAGTGTCCTAGGTACTCCTAGGGAGCCCTTTTTGTGTGCATATGTATTTTGTACAAAGTGATGTTCACAAACAAATAGAATGGGGGGATGAGAAAAGAATTCATTAATTATATTTTTGTGTTTGACAAGACCTTCGGTCTTGTGCCAACGTACAAACATAAAAATGAGGGATCAAAATCTCGTAGTTCGTGATACAAATTTCAAAATAGATGCATTGATTTTAACAAAATTAAGTTTTAAAGGCACAAAGGCCTAAAAATGGTTTGAATGAGTTAGTTCTTTTTGGCTTTTTGGAAAGTTTAAGTCAAGTATAGTTAAGTTTATTTACAAGTTTGATTTAAGAAAATAAGTTTGAAAATGCAATGGCATAAGGCCAAAGTTTCTATCTTTTTGCAAAAGTGGTCAAAGTTTAGAACCAAAAGTAGTTCACACAAAGAAGATTCTGAAAAATGGAGGGAGAGATTTTGAAATTAAAGAAATGGGGAGAAAATGGAGTAGTTCAGCACAAGCAAGTTCACAATGAACTATAGCAACTAATGTACCTGAAATCAATCTAACATAATCAGTACACAGCTCAAACAAAAGTCAAACAGACAATTACAAGTCAACAGACAACTGTACACAAGCAATGCATCAAGCAAAGCATAAGCCAATGCTCAACATAAATGACTTAGAAGCCACCTACAAAACAAACTTAATGTTAATCAACATTAATCAATCAAGCAACTCAAGCCAAGTGAATTAATTCCTCCATGCCATATGCCTTTTGTCCTGAAAATACAACTCAAACATGAGAAGCAAACCCCTAGGACAAAGCCTAGGGTCAAAAAGGGAGAAATATTTCAAAACAGAACATGAAAATTGGCACAAATTAAGTTCAATCAAATTAGAAACAAATCCAATTGGTCTCACATTCATATCATACACCAATTTCATTTTATGAAGCATTTAAGGCCAAACATGCAATCTAGAAGCTCATTGGACCAAACAGAATGCATCAATCCAAACTCAATCCAAAATAATTCAATAAATCCAAAGAAAATTCATGGCTAAACAGCATTCATAACATGATCACCACACCAAATTTCAGCTCATTTGGACAATTGGAAGCAAGTCAAATAAAATCCATAAGTCAAGGTATGCATATACAAGCTCATACAAGGCACAAAATCATGCATCAACTTCAAGCAAGCACAAAACAGAGTAGGAACAAGATAAATGAACCAAACCAAAGCCATGGCAAGCTTCAAGATGTCTAGAATCACTCCACAAAATTTCAAGTCCATCCAATACATATCAAGAATTTCACAAATCAGTAAGGATCATGCCTCACAAAAGGTCCACAATTGGTCAAACAGGGGAGAAATTCTCAATCAAATTGGAAATGCTTTCAAAAAAATCCACAAAAATTGACATTCAAACTTAACATCCAGAAGATTCAACATGCAAAAATTCAGATTATTTTGAGTTCATATGGCATGGCAAAAAAAAATCAAGAAGTTGGACATGAAATGGTGTGACACAAATGATCACACCTACAAAGATCAGGTCATATCTCACAATCCAGAAAAGCAAAAATAGAAAACCATTTACCAAAATGACCAAGAATGAGTCTAGAACACACATGTAAAATTTCAAGAATTTTGGATCAACCATCAGGATTTCACAAACAAAATGGTAAGCATAGTGCAAGGAATGACATATGTGAACAAACCCTAGGCAATTATTTTTTCCAACCGTGCACAAATTCAATAAAATTCATCAAAAAAATGTAGACATCCTAAGGATCAAGGCATAAAAAATCTCATGTTGATTGGATCAATATTGAGAGAGTTATGATTTTTTGAATGTGGAAGAAAAATAAAAAAAATGTGAAATAAGGAGCATGAACATGATTAGTGAAATGAGAAAATGTCAAAACCTAAAATGAAAAATGCTGGAGCTGAGGATCGAACCTCCTCCAAATTCAAACAAGCGCGCGCCATAGTGAAACGCCGCGTTTCACTAATACATGTGGCGCAGCGTGATTGGCTCATGGCTCACAAACACAGATTACATGCACATACGCGGGAACACGGATCAAATGAGAACTGGAAATGAAAAACTTAGGGTTCCTGCGCGCATGCATCCAGTTCATCATCATCATGAACTTTTGGTCACAGAAATTCACAAACGACATATCGTTCGACTCGTCTCTCAACCTACATCATCAATCTAACCATAATTTGACCTAATTCTAAACATGTTAAACGAATCGATCCAAGAAAGTTTTCATAACCAAACTTAAAATCATGATATCTCTCTCAATACTGCATGAAAATCCTAGATCTAAAGTTCAGAATGCTCTACATGCTAAGCTCTACAAGAAACACATGATAATTACAAGAATTGGATCAATCGAGTTCTAACCTTAATGATGATGCAGATCTTGATTCGTGCTCCTCAAGGCTTCAATTGTGAAAACAGATGCTTAATGATGCTAAGGAAGATGAATGAATGATGTACTTTAGCTCAACAATGCTCAGATTCGAAGAAATCTCCAAATTCCGTGTGAATGCTCAAGCTTCAACAGTTGCAATCTTCAATGATCCTTCCAAGATTTGCTTCAACAGATCTTCAATTATGCATGAATTGATGAGTGGAACAAAGAACAAGCGAGAGGAATCAAGATTCGATGGAAAAAGTGAAAAAAAAGCTTGAGGGAATTTGAGAGAATTTGAGATGAAAAGAGTTTGGATCTGAGATTGTGAAGTGTTGATCCCAATTTTCTGTTATGATTAGTGCTTTATACTTCTGTTAATCACACTTGCTAAACATGATTAGCAAAAATGGAAATGGATTAGTGAATTAAACATGTTATGCAATTTTGCCAAAATGCCCTTATGATCATGTGCCAATGGAACAGTACCAAAATCCCTTGCAGCAAGTTGCAATTTCTGTTTCAAGGCCAATGCAATTGGTTTGGAGTGAAAATTGTGCATAGTTTTCAAAATCACCTTTTTCCCTCCACTTTTCAAATTAAGTCCACTTGAAAAATTCACTTTTTGTATGATGATTTTTGATGAAATGTGATGAAGGATTATGATAGCTCATGTCAAATGTGAAATGTAGCAAGAAACCCCGCCCAATTTGGCCAAACGGTGTGAAAGTTATCCCACTTTGAAGTTCAAAATATCTTGACAATGATTTGATCATAACTTGCCAACCACACATGAGAAATGCATGGTCTTGGACTTTTTGGAAAGGTGAGAGCAAGATCTTCAACTTTCATGTTGGAAAAAATTTCATTTGAAGCATTTTTTGACATGTAATTTTGAGGAGAAAACCTTTCCATTTTTGGCAATTTTGAATTACAAGTCACTTTCTATTTTTGGAAAGTTTTCATCTGACTTTATTTTCTTCATTCTTGATGTTTGAAATGTCAAATGAAACTTTTTTGGACATGAATGAAGTGTATCTAACCCTCTCCCACCTCCAAATCCATCAGTTGACCTTTGGTTGACTTTTTCTGACTGATAGATGAATTGGCTATGCACTGATGATCTTGAGCTTCAAACTCCTGATGCAATGGCTCAATGATGAAACCCTAGCTTCCATAAGCTCAATATAATCATACGATGATCCCCATATCCATTGAAAACCTCATCTCCTTCACAAGCCCTGATTGGCACAATGCAGATGATTAGGGTTGACCAGAGGTCAAAACCCTAATCTCAAGGTATCGGATCAACCATAATGAATCTCTTGGTGATGACAATACCATGATGATGATGATGTATCACTTCAACCAAGATGATGATCAATCTCCTTGAGGAACCATGAAACCCTAATTTGAAGCACCAACCCTCAGATAATTAGTGATCAGTTCAATGAAACCCTTTAGCTTGCATCTCTTAACCTCTTTATCTTCATGATCAAGACCTAGGAGGATGACTTGCTCAATGTAGCCATGTGATATGCAAATATGCAATGACTAATGCCCTAAGAAATGATATGCAATATGTTAAGCTAGTCCCAAGAGAGGAGGGCAAATTTTGAGGTGTTACAGGCATCAAATAAAGATGGCCACATCCAAGCTTGTCCATTCCATGATCTTCTCCAAAATAACCCATGCAACAGATGAATTCCATAAGTCACAAGTTCAAAATAACAGCTTCACAATGATCATGTTGCAGATGAACTTAGAGATGTCTTCAAAGATGTATCAGATGAATTTCAAATTGTCAACACTTGGTTCTTCAACAAGTTGGCATTGGCCAAGTCCGTTAGCTTAGGAAGGTTGCATAGATTCTAAATCCATTTGTCCAAGATCAAGCCAACAGTCCACTCAAAAGTTTTTTAGGGTTTTTATTATTATTATGTACATTAGTGGTCAAAGAACACACAAACAAACAAAACACAAACAAAATATATCACATAATATGGTCCAAATGGACAAAGTGAAAATTGCATTAACATAAACAAATAGAATTATATGAACAATGGCAAATGTATAAAAGCTAGAATTAAATGGCATTAAAGTAAATGGCTTGAAATTAAAAGTTAGTAGTTAATAGGTTAGAAGTTAGTGTTGTTTTGCTTTTGCTTTTCATTTCAAGACATTCTTTGGAGAACACTCAACCCACTTATTACAAGCATGAATCCGTGAGCCAAAACATCTTCCAAAGGAAGGAAAGTAGGCCAAGTTTCCACACAATACCATGAAAGAGGGGAGACTTACAATCTCACTAACTAGAATGCTTATGCCTTTTATGTCACAAATTTAGCGCTATGTTAAGCAATCGTAATGGGAATTATGTAGAAGTCACAACTATTTGAGGCCGGGAAATCGAGTTTTGGTGTTAATGCATGTTAGAGACATAGTATAATGGATTATGCTCATGAAACACACCACACACAAAAAGAATATGCAAAAGGTGTGGCCTAATCTCATCTACACTCATGTCAATTTTTCAATTAACTAGCATTAGGACTTTGAGATGTCATAGGCCAAATGGAATGAATGAATGAAGAAGAGGAATAAGATGAAGTAGGATGGGAATGAATGAAATCACGAATTGGTCAAAGGAGGACTTTTACCAAATTAATATCATCCATTCTTTTTGGGAGATGGAATGTACATTCCATCAATCCCCTAAATCCAATGATATTAATTTGACAAGTCAAATCAACCTTGACCAAGGCCCAACAACAAGAGTTAAACATAAAAAAGTCATCACAATTGATCAACAAATTTATTTGGCATTTATTCAAATTAAAAATAATAAAATAGTGCATTTAAATTAAATATGGTTTGTCCAAGTCCTAAAATCTCATCAAAACACCAAAGAAATGGCCATGAGATTTATCATAGGTCAAATAAGGTCAAAGGACCTTGGAGAAAAAATTTCATAATTTTTGGACATTTAAAAATATTTTTAAACAATTAAAAACAAATGCAAAATCAATTAATTCATGAAAAATATTAATAATGATCCAAAAAATAATTTTAATTCAGAATATGAAAGAGAAAAATATTTGAATTTTTTATGGTGAAAGTCGCATATTTTTTGGATCAATATTGAATTTAGTATGAATTATTGAAAATAAAGCAAATAAAATGAAAATTAAAATGTCATAAAAAACGTGGACCACTTGATCTCCCTCGTTAATTGAGGTGGAAGATCAAGTGGCCAGAAATGCCCGTTCCACCATGGTCCTTAGTCAGCGCGCCGCAACATTGGTAATCAAAACGCATGCTCCAAATTAAAACAAATTACATGGATCCTGTGGCTATGAGACATGCCAGCGCATGGCCGGAGCTGTAGCTCCGGTCTTCTTCTCCGGTGGACCTCACCGGACTGGTCCATCATCAACCATCACCAAAATTAAAAACAAGGACATGATTTTAAAGTAAAAATGGCACTGAGCTTGAATTTGGCCTCAATTCACTCTAACTCCACATATATTGAGAGATACATGGAGTTGAAACTTGAGGTACATGAACTGAGTTGTTTCGATTTAGCCTCAAAGCAACTCAATCTTCTTGCCTACATTGGTAGAATATTGAGGTATATGGCTTGACACTTAGAAAAATTTGATGAAGACACTTTTCTCATTTGAAGCTCACATAAAAAGTTAAGTAAGGCGGAATATTAAGGTATATGGCTTGACACTTAGAAAAAATTTCAACATGTTGAAATTTCCAAACTTTCACCTAAAAATTCACCATGATCCAAGCTCCAAATGAAAAAGTGTTGAACATAAAACTTGTTCGCCTTGATCCAAGCTTTGCAAAGAACCCAAGTTCATGCATTTTGGATGAGGTTTGCTAGGTCTGCGCAGGGCTTTAACAGGGATGCATCATTGGAAAGAATCAATTGAACAAATTTCAGTTCACAATGCCTTGCCATCCAAGCTTCATTCAGACCTCAATTGGAATCATTTTGGACCTTATTGCATTGCATCATGGGCCTGTGCATGCCCATGCACTCGTGCCATCCACATTTCCAATTTTGGACAGATTTTAGAAGTGTGCAAATATCATTCCCTTTGTCTATAAATAGAAGGTCTCTGAGCTCATTTGAACAACACTTTGCGCGCCAACTTTTCCCCCCATTGAAACCCTCTCATTCTAAAGGAAAACCTGAGAAATTTCATTTTGAAATTTGAGTTTGAATTTCAACTGTTGGAGATTCAAGAACTCCAGGATCCAAAGCCTTGCAACCTCTCTAATCACTTCCTGCTAGCTTCTCAAGTGTGATCAGATCGTGTTTAGAGCAAGCAACATCAAGAACTGCATAGCATTGAAGGTAATTTTCAGAAACTTTCATCTCTTCGATTCTAACTCAATTCTACTCAATTCTCTTGGATCTTTGGTCGTCTGAAGTCCTACCATTGTAGGCAAGAAGATTGAGGTGCTTAGAGGTCAAATCGAAGCTACTCAGTTGACACACCTCAAAATTCAAATCCTCATATCTTTTTATATATTTGGAGTTAGATGAAATTGAGGTCAGATTCGTGCTCGACACCATTTTTTCTTTCAGATCATGTCCTCCTTTTTTATTTTGGTGATGGTTAAGGATGAACTAGTCAGGTGAGGTCCACCGGAGAAGAAGACCGGAGTTACAGCTCCGGCCGTGTGTTGGAACGTCTCCAACCATATGATCCTTTTCAAATGTTTTAATCTCACGTGTTGGTTCTGATTACCATCTCTGTGCTGCATTGACTTAAGTCCACGGTGGAAAGCGCGCTGAGGACCGCTTGATCTGCCACCTCAATTAATGAGGGAGATCAAGTGGTCCACGTTTTTTGCTATTTTATGATTTTCATTTTAATCATTTTATTTTTATTAATTCATATTAATTTTAATATTGATCCAAAAAATATGAGTTTCACCAAAAATTTTCAAATAATTTCCTCTTTCATATTTTGAATAAAAATTAATTTTTGGATCATTATTAATACTTTTCATGATTTAATTTATTTTGTGATTATTTTTAGTTGTTTAAAAATACTTTTAATTCTTTAAATTTTCTGAAATTTTTTCTCCAAGGTCATTTGACCTTGTTTGACCTATGATAAATCTCATGGCCATTTCTTTGGTGTTTTGTTGAGGTTTTAGGAATTCGACAAACCATATTTAGTTTAAATGTATTATTTTAGTCTTTTTAATTTGAATAAATGTCAATTAATTGTGTTGACCATTTGTGATGAATTGTTTGAGTTTGACTCTTGTTGTTGGGTCTTGGTCAAGGTTAATTTGACTTTGTCAAGTTAATATCATTGGATTTAGGGGATTGATGGAATGTACATTCCATCTCCCAAAATGAATGAATGATATTAATCTGGTAAAATTCCTCCTTTGACCAATTTGAGATTATAAATCTCCCCTCTTTCATGGTATTGTGTGGAAACTTGGCATTTTTTCCTTCCTTTGGAAGATGTCTTGGTTCAAGGATCCATGCTTGTGAATAGTGGGTTGAGTAATCTCCAAAGAATGACTTAAAAATGAAAAGAAAAAGCAAAACAATACTAACTTCTAACTCAGTAACAACAAACTTTTAATTTCAAGTCATTTAGTTTAATGTCATTTAATTTTAGTCATTATTCATTTGCCATTATTCATACCATTCTAATTGTTTATGTTAATACAATTTTCACTTTGTCCATTTGGACCATATTGTGTGATATATCTTTTTTGTGTATACTTTGTTTGTTTGTGTGGTCTTTGACCATTAATGTACATAATAACAACAAAAATCCTAAAAAACGTTTGGTGTGGACTGTTGACTTGATCTTGGACAAATGGACTTAGAACTTAGGCAACATTCCTATGCTAAAAGACTTGGTCAATGCCAATATTTTATGAAACCAAGTTCTTGCAATTTGGAACTTCATTTGATACATCATTCAAGATCCCTTTGAGTTCATCTGCATATGATCATTGTGAAGCTATTATTTTGAACCTGTGACTTGTGGAATTCATCTGCTACATGGGCTACTTAAAAGAAGATAATGAAGTGGTTATCTTTATTTGATTCCTTGCTCTTCAAGATGATATAATTGCACATTTGTGTGTTGCTTGATTCTAAATGTCAAAGGGAATTGGGGTTTCTATATGGCATTCTTGCCTATTGGATTGCTACCCATCGGTCAGATCTTTTCAACTCTTAACTTTTAATTTTGTACATAGGATTAGCCTCTTCATCTTCTACCATTTCTTTAATTTCAAAATCTCTCCCTCCTTTTAAAATTTTCTTTGTTTGAACTTATTTTGTTCTAAACTTTGACCACTTTTGCAAAAAGATAGAAACTTTGGCCTTATGCCATTGCATTTTCAAACCTCTTTTCTTAAATCAAACTTGTAAATAAACTTAACTATACTTGACTTAAACTTTCAAAAAAGCCAAAAAGAACTAACTCATTCAAACCATTTTAAGGCCTTTGTGTGTTTCAAACTTAATTTTTGATAAAAGCAACGCATCCACTTTGAAATTTGTATCACGAACTACGAGGTTTTGATCCCTCATTTTGATGTTGGTACGTAGGCACAAGTCCGAAGGTCTTGTCAAACACAAAAAGGGCTCCCTAGGAGTACCTAGGACACTTTGGGTGCTAACACCTTCCCTCCATGTAACCAACCCCCTTACCTGTAATCTCTAACATTTTATTAGTTTTGATTTGAAAACTTCTTACTTTTGGGTTTTGTTCGTACTTTTTCCCTTTTCCCTTGGAAACAATAAAAGTGCGGTGACGACTCTTGTTATTTGATCTCTAGCTTATCCATAGCTTGATGATCATGAATTTACCACTACAGGAATTAAGTGGCGACTCTGCTGGGGAGTAGTCTCCAGTGGGTTTAGCCTACTTTTTATGTGTATATATTTGTATATATGTGATGCTTGTATATATGTATGTGTGATATAATTTGCTTGTTGTGCTTATGTCTCTGAGTGGTGAGATAAGTTCTAACCCGAACTTGAATGCAATTAAGATAGGAGGATGGTATAGTCATGTTCGACTTGTATGGAGTAGTCCTTAACAAGTTGGCTTGAGATCCATCTGCTCCATGGAGACTCTTTTGGATTTGGAAATGTCACACAAGTATTTGTGGTTAGGCATTACAATCTCTAATTTAGGTCTGAGAAACTAAGGACCTTAGAACATTTTACCCCTCTTGGCCTATTTAGGACGTAGTGCGGAAACTGTTCAAGTGTAGACTTGATAACAATTGTTACGCGATACTACACTCAGACAAGTTTCTCTTAAGAATATTATGGGTCGATGAGTCAGTCATCTTAACCTGTAATATCTGATAGATGGAATTAAGACTATGGGAACCTTTTAGAACATGATCTACAGGTTTTTATCCTTAGTTCACTCCTTTGGGATGGTTCTTACCCAGACTCCTTGCTCGTGACTTACAACAAACCCTTGATTCTTGGTTGATCCAATCAAGTCTTGTCAATATCAATGGAACTTGGGTGTTGATAAGGTGTAAAGCATAATCCACCAAAATGGATTATTGATCTTGACAATGACTTGATTCATCCCATGACCTTTGTTTGCCTTGTGTGTGATTGATGCTTGATCTGGCTATATATAAAATATAGTCTGTCGGCTACTTGACTGCAAGTGCACAGTCCAGTCGCTTTAGTTTTAAAAGATATCGATCCCACAGGGACTTATGGTCAAACTAGTGTTACTAACGTCACTATGTTTAGCTAAAGGAAGGATTAGTAGAAGTTTGGGGGCAAAATAGTAAATCTAAGGGAAATGTAGTTTTAAGAAGGAATTTATGGAAAGAATCAGTATGCAGCGCATTAATTTTCAGGGATTCGATAAGTCACCGGTGAATAGTTTAAATGCCAAATATCTATCAGTAGAAAATGTTTATTTAAAAGACTTTATCTCACACTCTCGTGGTTGTTGATTCGGCCTATAACTTTAAGTCATAATGTACGCTCTCGCTGTCCCATTTGAAGTCAAAATTACTTTTTGAAAATAAATAAGTTCTAATTGCTTTTAAAGTGCTCTCGCTGTTTTTAAACTCAATGCTTAATTTTTACTATCCAACTCGAGCCTCACGCTCTCGCGATTGTTGGCTCTCACCTTAGTTAATTTCCCACTCTCGTGGCAAAATCGTATTAAATAGCTTTTTACGCTTTTGTGATAAAGTTAGTTAAATTTAGATTAGAAACTTCAGCCTAAAAGGTTATTTGAGAAAAAGGGTTTTCACCGGTTATTATTAAATCCCATCAAATTAAGTTGCTACATACCGATATCGGTAGTTTAGCCAGACATATTAAATAAAGCAAACACAAGGCATAAACAGATCAACATTGCGGCAAACATGTTTATAATAATAAATGGGCAATAACAATAATAATTCAATGAAAACCTGGAGATCGAGGTAACAGTGTATAGCGATTCTTGGAGTACTTGAGCAGTCATCCACAAGTCGGTAGGCTTTGCTTCTTCAATACAAATTACTACTAAAATTAAATAAAGTGTAGTAGTTTCCTAGTGTAGGAAACTACTACTATGGCTAACTGGAAAACTAACTGGAAAAAGGGAAACTCTAAAAAGAATGGAGAATACAATAAGGCAACGGAAACAAGGTTGCTGGAAACAAAAATGCTAAAAGCTAGAAAGCTGAAAATTAAATTGCAGAGCGTAAATCTCAAAGTAGGCGTCCCCAAATTTTCCCATTATGGTCCTTTATATAGTGTCCATTAGGTCTTGGTGGTTGAGAAAATCAAGGGAGACATGGTTTTGAATGAGGAATCCGTGGGAATATGTTTGTTGGAGGAGATTTAGGCACGTTTGGGTGTTGTGGCTGACTGTTTCAAAGCGCACTTTGTGGCCGCGTGACGCTCGTCATGGGCCTGTGACGGTCGTCACAGTCTGGGTCGTGACGAGCGTCATGAATCTGTGACGGTCGTCACATCAGCAAAATTTGCAAACTCTGCTTTTCTGGTTTTTCTGTGCTTTTTCATGTGTTTCTTCTTCTTTTTCTTCCTTTTCTTCATTTTCTTCATTTTGCCCTTTAGTGCATGGAGATTCAAATACTTGTAAAAACAACACGAATACTTGCGCAATAATCAGGATATTAATCGAAATGGTGTGATCTTTGAGTGTAAATTAAGGCAATTATCTGATGTGTTTTTGCGTTATCAGTGATCCCTTATTTATGATTGTTACATTCATGCATTTATGCGCATCATAACATTCATCACGCTAAAATTTCAAGGAACTGAGGTATTATTTGCAAATATTTTCAGACCATGGATTATGGACGAAGGAACACTAAGAAGTACAGTTTCAGATGTTCCGACTTGAAAGAGTTAAGGAACACTAAGAAGTACATAGTTCGCCCTACCGAGTCCAGTACGAGGTACCTCTGGACCAACCAACTAGGGTTTCTATTCCTTATTTTTGCATAACTTTGCATCCTTTTGTATGGTTCTTTTATCAATTTCTTGATAGCAACAGTATGAATGAGTTTCTTAATTTGCAAGTATCAAACACTTATATTCATCGGCTCTCCACGTGGTTTGTGCTTGAGACGGTGCTGACTGCTAGTATAAACTACTAGGGGTTAATCTAGAATGGAGACTTAAGGTGTCGATATAATGGTTATTCAAACTGATCTCGTAGAAATAAGGGATCTAGGGTGTCGGGACGGTATCAATCTTGTTAGATCTTTCTCAGTTTTCCTGACAAAGCCTCCGCGAGACAACCTATGTACTCGTAGGGTATGCTTTTAATCTTAAGGATTTTTTTTTGTTATGCCAGAATATGTAAAAATGATTATAAAGGACAAGCAAAAAATTTTGTATTGGCTGAAAATATTAGCAATAGAAACAAGTAGAGGAGTGATAAGGATTTCCTCCCATATTTAAACAATGCATTGTCCTCAATGCGACAATATACAGAAGTAAAAAGGAAAGAAACAAAAATCATTGCTCGTCATTACGCGGCTGGCTTCTTCGTGCTCTGGCTCTTTCTCTTGCGCGCTCACCTCGTCCTCGCTGGGTAGGATCCAATCCTACGTGCTGAGTGTATTCCTTGATGGCATCTACGCGATAAGTCAGGGCACTCATCTGGTCTGAAAGTTCCGCCATCCCCTGATCATTCCAGTTAGCATAATCGTGGTGATCCCGCTGCATTTGCTGGATCGCTTGCATCATTTTTGTTTGGCGGTGTTCCATTATTTGGTTGTGTCGCAACATCTCGGCGTAGATGTTTTCCATGGAGGCGGGTCTTCGTTCGCTTCTTCGTTGTCCTCGAGAAGAAGTCTCTGCAGTGTGCTCTTGAGGTGGTTAAGGCATGCCTCTGTCAAGCTCCTCTTCGACTTCATCTGTACCATTACCAGGATTTCCATCATTTGGCTTGGGGGCCGCCAGATCAAAAATCCAATTTGCCATTTCTCTTGGATCTGTGCGGTTCCTGTTGGGCATGATGATGCTCCGTACTGTCTTGTTTCTGACAACAGGATGATACTTCCCATCATCTCTTGCTTTGATTAGGTGTGAGGCACGGCAGTAGTCGATGTCGAGGAATTCTACTTCCAGGGCTGGTAAGTTGGCCAGCCTATCTCCCAGGTTCAAGCCTAATGCTATGGAGGTGATAATTCCCCCACAACAAAACGCCTGGTTGGCTCTCATGCCAGCAGCCTGGATGTTGGCTAGTAGGAAAGGAGTAACATTAAACGCAATTTGGGCAAACACACAGTGGAGAAGGAAAAGTTCCTTGGAGTTTACCTTGTGGTTGTTGACTCTTCCAAAAACTGTGTGCCCCAGGACTCGGTGAAAGTATCTAATGGCTGGGTTGTGGATATATGTTGCGTTAAGCGTATCCCAACTCGTTGCGTTCATGTTGGTGAGGTTGTGCCAAACTTGGAATGCTATCTCTGACCATCCTTCTGGGATGCAGCAGTGAATTCCTTCTCCATGTCAGAAACCAAGCATTCTCTCTATCTGGGTTTGATTAAGGGAATACTCGGTGCCGAACATTCTAAATGTGGCTACACCGGTGAGATATTGGGTAGCGCCAGGGGGTATGATGTATGAGTAGGAACTCAGAAATTCCAGGGTCAGCGCTTCGTAGTTTGGCTGCGGTGTGGTACAGAGCTGTGTCAAGCTGGAGGCAGCTAGCATCCATTCCACACCCTCCAAAAGTCCTAACTCCCTTAGGCATTCATGATCAACATACCTCGTGGCTTGAACGGAGCGCTGGTAGAACTTGAGGTAGTTGCTTCTTTGGCGTTCGCCGGCTTCTCCGTTTCGGAATATGACGGTTGAAAGGTCGGGAGTAGCTCTATCTTGACGGGCCATTGATGAGTTGTATGAAACTTCTGGTGTTGGTGGGTGTAGCGGGGTATTCGTTGCCATTAGATTTATTGACTAAATCTAAGATAAACCATACAAGTCGAGTCGCCACCGCACTTCTATTTATCCAAAGGAATGGTTAGAAAGCGAACAAAAACCTAAAAGTTTTATCGAATCAAAAACTAGTAAAAATGTCAGAGATCGGGGTAAGGGGGTTGGTTATGATCCAAGTAGCTCCCATCCTTTGGAATATGCAAGAAAAATAATAGTAAGCTCAAGCAATCAACACAATCAAACAAGCTCCTTAGGAGATCCTCAATGTATCTTGTGTCTTTCACTTTGGATGAACATGGCAATGGTTCTTCAATTTGAGCTCTCATAGAATTCCCTAGCACAAAAGCACACACATCAAAAGTTCCATGAAGTAAATCAAGAATGGACAAGAGTGAGTTTAGAGATTTGGTTCTTCTAATCCATCTTCAACATTAAGGTCCTTTTACTCCAATTTTCATAGGGAAAGTCCTAGAAACTAAGTCCATTTGTCCATTTCTTTGCACTTGGTCCACAACAATCAAAACAAAACACAAGCACAAAGATATATACACAATTATGTGCTCAAGTGAGCAAAAGACAAATTGCATTAACATAAACATGTGCTCAAATGAGCAAAGGGGGAAAAGCAAATGAATAATATGTACAAGAATAGTAAATCGAATAAATGTAAAGAGCAAAAAGTAAATGTTAATGGTTAATGGTTAGTGTTAGTAGTTAGTGTGCCATAATTGGACTTATGTCCTTTGTAGAAGTCACAACTATCTGAGGCCAGTAAATAATAATGTAGGCAACAACACAAGTTAGAGGTCTTGATTAGTGAATCAAACTCCAACAACTTGCCATGCCAAAAAGAAGATGAGAAATGATCTTGTATTGGTTTAAGTCCTTTGCATGATTTAGAAAGCAATCTATCCTTAATGCAAAGTCATTCACTTGATCATTTGATCAAGATGAATTAGATTTGAATCAAGGAAGATTAAACCTCCCTAATCAATGCTAACCATCAACCTTTAACTCATTGATCAAAAAAGAAAAGAAGAAGAAGAAGAAGATGAAGAATTAGAAATGAAGAACTAAAGTGCATTAAATGAAATGGAATGTATCAATCAACAAATGTTGACCAAAGATAGGGAAGATCAAGGTCAAACAATAGAAAACAGAAGTAAGATGAAGATTGGAAGTCAAGAAGTAAAAAAAGTATTTTTGGCATTTTTAATATTTAAAAATAAACTTGAATTAAAATATTAAAGAAAGGTCAAACTTCAAATTCACTTCAAATCATCTTTGAAAAGTCCAAGTGAATTATCCCAAGTTCAACAAGGTCAAACAAAGTTTAACAAAAAATTTCAGCATTTTTAAAAGTCAGAAACTATTTTAAATCAATTAAAAATGCATAAAAATAGCCTAATTGAACTAAAATCTCAAATAAATCTCAAATCAATTAATGAATTTATGAAAATATTTTTCATAGATCTATCATCATTCAAAAAGGTTGAGAAAATATTTTTGTATTTTTTGAATATCAAAAACTATTTAAAATGAATTAAAAATAACCAGAAAAGAGAAAATTACTAAAAAATAGAAAATGACAAAATAAAAAATATTAAAAATCATTTTTAGAAACTAGAAATTAAAAGAGAAATAATGCAATTGGTCCCATAATTTTTGGACCAATAATGAAAGAGAAATGAATTTTAGAAAATGAAATGGAATTAAAAAAATAAAACAGAAATTAAAATCAGAATTAAAAAAAACTGGAAAAGCGTGAGCCCTTGGATATGAGCTCATTAATTGAGCTGGCAGATCCAAGCATCCACAAGCGCGTGCATAACGTGTTCCAAAGTCAATGCAACCACACGCTGTTTAATAAAAAGTCATAACAATGAGAGGCCTAGATCTAATCTGGAAATGAACATGGACAACCATGATTGGATCTGGAGACCAGACGGTGGCCAGCGCCACCGTCCTCTCCGGTCATCTCCGGTGAGAGCTCAAAAATTGCAGAAGAGCAAATGTGCACCAAAATGCACGATCCAGGTATCAAAAGAAAGGTGGAGTGATGTACATCACTCCTATGCCACTCAATTCCATTCTAGATCCCTATTGAGAGAGAAATCAGAGATGGAACTTTGGTGGTGTTCAACTGAACTTATTTGATTTCAACAATTAAGAACACAATAGTGATGCCTCTTTGCAGAGGACTTCATACAACACACAATCAAGGCAAATGGAGCAGTATATGAGGTGTTTCGAAGCAAAATGTAGTCGAGCAAAACCTTTGGATTGTGAAGAATTGAGTCACGATCTTTGATTTCTTTTGCAAACAGAAGCTTCAATGGATCAAGGTGAAGAGGTTTAGGAACTATGGATCTTAAAAAATCAATCAATGCAATTGAATTTCAGATTTGAAATTTTTAGAGAAAAAATGAGATTTGTTCCTTTGGTAGGGGTGTGGATTCAATTCAGCAGAGGTTTAGACGCCATTAGGTTGCAGAATCGTGAAGCTATGGCATGGTATTCATAGATGGAGATGGCTGAATGCATGAGCTAACTCGTGTGCATGGGAGAAGAGGGCCTCCATGCATGGGCCTGTACAGGCGCATGGAGGGCCCAATTCTGATTGGAATTGATTGCTATACATCACTATATGAGAAATGGACGTGCAGGTTGAATGTTAATGGTTCATGCAATGTGTTTGAAATGAATTTCCAAAAATGCACCTAATTCTTCATGTCCTCGAAAATGATGCTTCCAAACTCCAAATGCAATCTTATGAGTAATGGTTAGAAAGCTTGTTGCATAAGGAACAATTACTATGTTGATCAAAACTCCAATTGGGCCTTGGAAATTAATGAAATTTGAGCTTGAAGTGTAGGGTGCAAAACATGCATATGTGAAGTTTCCAAATTTGGCCAATGTTCAAGTCCCTCTGTCTCAATGATGCAAGCTCGAAATGATAAAATCTTCAACATGAAAGTTGTAGGTCTTTTCAAGTCAATAAATTTGGACTTAAATTTTGAATCATTTGGATTTTTGATGAAGAATTTATGGACACTTGAAGTTGGAATTTTTCACATTTCAATGCATTTGGTCCAAAGAGACCTATAATGTTTGCATTATCACATGTATTTATTTTGATATTTTGCAATTTTTATAAACATAACATTTGAAGTAGACACAATAAGATTTCCAATGCATTAAGTCTCATCCAAAAATCATGAAAAATGAATGAGTTATGTTCTTGGGAAGTTGACCCAAAATTAGGGTTTCAGTCAAAATGACCTATAATGTCTTGGAATGGATGATGACCTTCCAAGCTTCAAATCAAATTTTGATAAACATGAAAGTTGTTCATATTTTCCTTAAGAACATTTTTTTTCTTGGGGTAATCTCCATTTGACCAACACATAAAAAGTTAGGTCTTAGTGTATTTCAAAATAGTTAGATGAATTGACTGATCAACTTCTCAAGTCCACACCTCATATCTTGATGAATTGATGATTGAGGGCACTCAAATAAGTTCAAATATGAATGAAATGATAACTTAAAGAACTTCCCTTGATTTTATTTGACCATGGGTTGAGGTTTCTTCATGAGTAAGGCATTATTGATGATCAGATGAATTAGGGTTTCCTTGGGAAACAAACCTCAAACCCCTTGACTTGCTTGATCAAAATGATGAGTTGGGATACTTGGGAGGCATATTTGATGGATGAGAGCTTTGGGAACCATTACCATGCTTGCTTTCATCTTCTCTTGATCATATCATTGCACATAGGATCTCCTAGAAGCTTTTGACCTTGTGACTGCTCAAGCTACAAACAAGAAATGTTAGTGACATATTTTGTGCTTTTGAGTCAATAAGAGAAATGAGGAAAGTAATAATATACAATTCAAGCATGCTTGGTGACCTCAAACCACTCACAAGAGGTCCCAAGCTAAAGGCAAAGGGAACCAAGATGCTCATGATCCTTGAGGCTATGCAAATGCCATGTTATGATGCCATGAGGGATCTTAGGGTCAAAATTGGGGTCTTACAGATGCCCCTATTTAAGGTCATTCTGGCCGGAGATGTGAAGGTTAAAATCTTCGTCTCGACGAGGTAGAATGGGCTTAAATAATAACAAAGAGACGAATTTTGGTCCCTAAGAGACCTCATGATGCAAATGTATGTATGCAAAAGGGTAATACTTTGTGGGGATATGTGTCCAGAAGAAAAGAAATCCGGAGAAACTGACAATCTGTATGAGTAATTCACTCTATGGGACAGAGACTCTGGGACTCTTATGGGGATAGAAAAGGAGATAAATTGTGTGAGCAGGTCACGACTTGATACTCGTTGAGAGACACGAGAGGGGTTCCAATGGAAATAAATCAATGGAAGGACTCAAGCTGACTCAAAGATGCATGTATTTGGGAATATGTCAATACAACGGAGCTATCCACAAAGGATATTTCAGATGAAAATCTGGACTCAAATGGGAAAATCCACTACGGGACTTCACTAGGGAAAGTCCAAACAGGACTCATCTGAGGAAACAACAGGACGAGGTATTACCGGTTACTAGGTAATAAGCTCAAGGAGACATGTGATCAAAACACCGGTATAAGGGTGAGAGAACAACATGCTCAGGGAGAATGAATATCTAAGACCGGTATAAGGGTGAGAGATATCAAACATCCGAAATCATCTGAGGAAAACCTAAAAAGGTATATATCAACTCAGGAAAATCTGACTCCACAGGGGACAAAATTCATAATAGGGAGTAGAGAGGAAGGAACACCAGGGATACCGGTTACTGGGCATATAATAGGTGACCGACCTAGGCGTGAATTGGGGAATATTCCCAAGACACTCATCATCCAAAAGAGGTCTAAAAAGCATACTCGATTATAGGATGGGCGTTCGACTTCGTAAAAGGGAATATGAACCTTACTCGACTTGGGAAGAACAAAAGACTTCGACCAAAGAGCGCATGAGATATATTATCTATTACCTTCCGAACATAGATAATATACTCGCATGGAAGATTATCCACAACCGATTAATGGGTTAATAAAGGATAAATCAACCGAAATAAAGAGGGCATCGAGATACCAAATACTAGGTATAAAAATGATGACCAAATCAAAGGGAGAAACAATCATTACCGATAATCGGCGAATGAAAGATGACTCGCAGGGGATATATTACTTTATCAGAGCAATTATCCAAGATATATATTGTAACACCCTTCTAAAATACCCCAATAAATAATTAAAACAACCAAACATAAGTCAGAGTAAATATGCAATTAAGGGTGTCACACTTGACACTTCACACCATGTTCCAAATTAACTCGTCATGCTCATTCATTCATCAAAATAAACCTTTGCATAATTTGCAGCGGATAGAAATCTAATCAACATGCAAAACATGTAACACATTACATGTAAAGTTGTTCAACAACCAAATGAAAACAAGTAAACATCCCGTCCCGATGTTACATCTACCAGAGCATGACCCACTAAGGAACTACACTAGACTCCAAGCACTAGATTCTACTCAATCACTGCTCGTTACCTGAAACATAGTTGTAAGGGTGAGTTCCTCAATCGATATAATAAGCATTATAAAATATCATGTAATGATAAGTAAATGAACACATCTCATCACCCTAATCATATCACACATTTAGTAACGGCAACATCAACTCATACTCATAATCATGCTCAACATAAACATCAAAACACACGTATAATATTGGAACACATCCATTCATATTATACACAATACATACATTATGCAATGAGACTCCATGCATGCGGTACCGACTCTTCGTGAACATATAGTTCAACCTCACCGATCAAATCCAGATACGGCTACCAAGCTCACTAGTCCCACTCATTTGAGACCTAGTGACTCACATCACTAATTCCTCACCATGGGAATTAGCTACCACCCCAAGGGCTATGCTATGCATGCTAAATCACCTAGCATGCAAACATCAACAACAATCCACAATAATTCATCACTAATTCCTCACCATGGGAATTAGCTACCACCATAAAGGCCACAATATGCAAGCTAAATCACTTAGTCATGCAAACACCAACAATCATCCACAATGGACATATGCTCACACTCTAAGCCATAAACAGTCCATTCACAATTGCATACATAATAGATACATCCACAGCATTATGCATACAATCATACATCATCCACATATTTATCACATAATCATATCATGCCACATAATCAATCACAGTATTAGCACGCTCTAGTAATACCCCTACCGCTCAAAACAACGGAAATGATCCCTATTATATCATACGCCAATATAGGCCAAACATCAAACATGTACACCACATTTAAATATAAATTTTTCACTTTTCACACAGTGTTAACCGGTTAACGCCCTGGGTTAACCGGTTAACGCAACACAGAACACGCTTCCTGGCAATTCACAACAGTGTTAACCGGTTAACACCCTGGGTTAACCGGTTAACGCAAGACAGACAGCAATATTTCACAATTCATAACAGTGTTATCCGGTTAACACCCTGGGTTAACCGGTTAACGCAAGACAGAAAGCTGTTCCTGCGCTAACACGAAGCAGAATGCAGAATTCTCCGCATTTTCCGCCGTTGGAGGACTTCCGGACCTCCGATTCCAATTCCGTAAAAAGCTACACTTTCGGAAAATCAAGACTCATCCAATTACAAATTCAATTACAGCTTTAACATAACTTATTCATCTCAATTTTTCAGCATTCAACATCCCAATTAGGGTCAAATCAATGACTTATCACTATCCATTACATGTTAACCCATAATACCCATTAAACGACGATAAACCCCCCTTACCTGAGTTAATCCGGCAATCCTTTAGCTTCAAGCTCTTCTTTCTTCAACCTTCTTCTCCTGCTCTTCCTTTTTGCCCTTTTCTCACTTTCTTTCGCTTTCCCTTTTCACGTGAAAAACCTCTCTTTACCAAATGGAACTCTTATATATATTCCAACTTATTATTCCAATTTATATTATTCCAATAATAATAATAATAATCCAATTATTTAATTAAATTAATAAATATACTATTAACTTAATTTAAATAATTATCATATTTTATCGGGGTGTTACATATATCACCGGTTACTAGGAGATATACTCAAATATGAAGGAATGTCAATACCGAATGTTGGATAAAGACAACCAATCAAAGAGGGGATTACTCTATCGGTTACTGGGTAGAAACCCACAGAAGAGAGTAACTGTTATCGGTTAGGATTAGCCAAAAGGTTAACTCTGCGAAGGGATAAAAATAGGGTTTACAACTACCGGTACGAGGGTAGAAAACCACAAACTCCGCCGGGGAAAAGATGGGTAATTACTGGTTACTGAGCAATTATTCATCTAAACTACGGGGAAGTGCAAGGAAAACTCTAGAAATCAATCTAGGAATAAACTAGATAGGCACGACGAAACAAGACTCATCCCTATGAGGATATAACTCAGGGGGAAGTTCCATCCTAGTATATGTGTTGGGAGGAAACAGAAACAACCATCATCCATGAGGACATAACTCAGTGGGGAATATGGAAGGAAGGATAAACACTTTCTGCTTATGGGGCTGACTCTACATGGGGAGATCAGACACAAACATCTGCTTGGGGAGATATATTACCAACTAGCAGGTGACAACAAACAAAGATATATGGCAAAGAATGCAACATGAATATCTGAATGTTAAAATTATGCATATATGCATGGTTTATGTATGATGAGTGCTAACAAACAGACATATCTAACACACACCGGTCCAAGATTGATGAACGAACATCCGGTACTACATCTTGAGAGAGAAAGCCAGGCCCGTTGGAGAACATCCAATCTGATGGGGCAAGAGATACTCGGAAACAAGGATCTCTGCAGGGGAATGAGCACCAGTCATTCCAGCTGGGGACAGGATCACACTGATAAAATACACCGCAGAAACAACTCTACTGGGAAAATTATCAAAGAGGATAATGGATCTCTATGAGGAACAACCACCAATCAGAAGCTTCCAAGACCACCACCGCATACTGTATTGCCAAATAAATCACATCTGCTGAGGAGGAAGGATCACTACTCTGCTAAAGGAAAGAGAGATGTATGCCTATACCAAACATTATGCCCGGGAGAAAAAACCACAGACGACTCCGGAGGAAGAGGATACAAGCATGCTAGGAATATGAACAAATGTCTTGCCCTGTTGGGAATCATACCATCTTTGGGAGAGCACTAAAGACATCTCAAGTATCTTTTCATCATTGTGAATGTTCACTATGTTTAAAAACAAGTTATGAAAACTTATTTATTTTAAAACAATGATATTTCTCAATTAAAACATGCAAAACATTTGTTAAATAAAAACAAATAAGAGTGCAAATAATTGGATAAAGGCTCAAATTTATTTGATGGAATGGTAGTCTGCAAATGGCAAGACTCCATAGATCTTTACAAATTTGAAATTGGTGAT
This sequence comes from Lathyrus oleraceus, assembly GCF_024323335.1. NCBI lineage: Eukaryota > Viridiplantae > Streptophyta > Magnoliopsida > Fabales > Fabaceae > Lathyrus > Lathyrus oleraceus. Next base: position 67,676,036 of record NC_066584.1, read on the forward strand.
ATATATTGGAAAAGGGCTACATTGAACATAATGACCATTTCTCCGTCATCTCTGAACCCTATGTATTTGAAGCTTCAGTTGATGATGACTGAGCGAGAATCTATGATAGTTGACAGTTTGTAGGACAAAGCCTTGTCAAGATGCAATTACTTGCCAAATCCCTAATTTTTTCCTAGATTGCCCCAGGGTGAGGTACCCAATCTAGCGGGATACATACTTATTTTTTATGTCTCTAACTTTTGCCTGGATCGTCCTTTCGGGTTTTCAATCCACCGAGACGCTCATTTTTGCCTAAGCCGCCCTTTTGGGTTTTCAACTTAGCGAGCTATCTTGTTTTTATTTTTTTATTTTAGGCGAAGTATTTCTTGACTGCATCTGAATTCACAGGACGAGTGGAATCCTCCCCGTCCATAGTTGTAAGTATCAAAGCACCGCCTGAAAAGGCTCTCTTAACAACATATGGACCTTCATAGTTTGGAGTCCACTTGCCCCTGGAATCGGGCGCGAAAGACAAAAAAATTTTGAGCACAAGGTCACCTTCTCGGAACATACGAGGCTTGACCTTCTTATCAAAGGCTTTCTTCATCCTTTGCTGATATAACTGGCCATGGAACATGGCAGTCAATCTTTTCTCTTCAATCAAATTCAGCTGATCATAACGACTCTGAACCCATTCAGCATCAGTCATCTTGGCTTCCATCAAGACTCTCTTTGATGGGATCTCCACCTCTACTAGGAGCACAACCTCCATACCATAAACCAGAGAGAAAGGGGTTGCCCCTGTTGAAGTGCGGACAAATGTACGATATCCATGCAAAGCAAATGGAAGCATCTCATGCCAATCTTTGTACGTAACAACCATCTTCTGGATAATCTTCTTGATGTTATTATTAGCAGCTTCAACAGCCTCATTCATCTTGGGTCTGTAAGGAGAAGAATTATGATGTGTGATCCTGAACTCGCTACACAGCTCATTCATCATCTTGTTGTTCAAGTTAGATCCATTGTCAGTAATGATCTTATCTGGCACACCATAACAGCATATGAGTTGATTCTTGATAAACTTCACAACCACCTGCCTGGTCACATTTGCATATGATGCCTTTTTAACCCTCTTGGTGAAGTAATCAATTGCTACGAGAATAAATCTGTGACCGTTGGACGCTTTCGGCTCTATCATGCCAATCATGTCAATTCCCCACATGGAGAAAGGCCATGGTGATGAAATCACATTCAGAAGTGTCGGGGGAGTATGAATCCTATCCGCATAAATCTGACACTTATGGCATTTTTTCACATATTTGCAGCAATCAGACTCCATTGTCAGCCAATAGTAGCCTGCTCTCAACATCTTTCTAGCCATGGCATGCTCATTGGAATGAGTACCGAATGAACCCTCATGGACCTCAGTCATTAACAGGTCTGCTTCGTGTCTATCCATGCATCTGAGCAGAACCATGTCAAAATTCCTCTTATAAAGCACATTGCCATTGAGGTAGAAACTGCCTGACAATCTCCTCAAAGTCCTCTTGTCTTTCACAGATGCCCCAGGCGGGTAAATCTGGCTCTGAAGAAAGCATTTGATATCATAATACCATGGCTTATTATCTTGTACTTCCTCTACCGCAAATACATGAGCTGGTCTGTCCAAGCGCATCACAGTGATATTGGGAACTTCATTCCAGAGTCTCACCACGATCATCGAAGCAAGCGTAGCAAGTGCATCCGCCATCTGATTCTCATCTCGAGGAATATGATGGAAGTCAACCTCAATAAAGAACGTTGAAATCCTCCTCGCATAATCTCTATATAGGATGAGGCCAGGCTGATTCGTCTCTCATTCACCCTTAATCTGATTAACAACAAGGGCCGAATCACCATAAACACCAAGGTGCTTGATCCTAAGATCAATACATTCTTCCAATCCCATAATACAGGCCTCATACTCAGCCATATTATTCGTGCATTTGAAAGTTAGCCTTGCTGTAAAAGGAAAATGCGTGCCCTGAGGAGTAATAATCACTGCCCCAATACCATTTCCATATTGATTCACAGCGCCATCAAACACCATACTCCATCTGGAACCAGGCTCTGACCCTTCATCAAGCGTAGGCTCATCACAATCTTTTATTTTCAAATACAGAATCTCCTAATCTGGGAAGTCATACTGAACTGACTGATAACCCTCGATTGGTTGATGTGCCAAGTGGTCAGCCAAGATACTGCCTTTAATTGCTTTCTGAGCTCGATACTCAATATCATACTCAGACAACAACATCTGCCAACGAGCAATCCTCCCAGTTAAAACAGGCTTCTCAAAGATATACTTAATTGGATCCATTTTGGATATCAACCAAGTCGTATGATTCAACATATACTGGCGTAAGCGCTTAGCAGCCCAAGCCAAAGCACAACATGTCTTTTCAAGCATTGAGTATCGAGACTCACAATCAGTGAACTTCTTACTCAAGTAGTAGATATCATATTCTTTCTTTTCTGATTCATCTTGTTGACCAAAGACACAACCCATTGAGACTTCAAGAACTGTCAGATACATAATCAACGGTCTTCCTTCCACTGGTGGGGACAGAATCGGAGGCTCAGACAAATACTCCTTAATACTATCAAAGGCCTTTTGGCAATCCTCGATCCAATCATGAGACTGATCTTTCTGGAGGAGATTGAATATCGGCGCACATGTGGCACTCATGTGGGATATGAATCTGAAAATATAATTCAAGCGGCCAAGAAAACCTCGGACTTGCTTCTCAGTTTTGGGCGCATGCATCTCTTGTATTGCTTTGACCTTGGCAGGATCAACTTCAATACCTTTCTCACTGACAATAAAGCCCAATAACTTTCCAGAACGGACTCCAAATGTACAATTGTTAGGATTCAGACGAAGCTTATACTTCCTCAAACGTTGAAAAAGCTTAAACAAGTGCTCTACATGTTCAACTCCCGTTCTCGACTTAGCAATCATATCATCAACATATACCTCGATCTCCTTGTGTATCATATCATGAAACAAGGTAGTCATAGCTCATTGATACGTGGCTCCGGTGTTCTTCAAACCGAAGGGCATCACTCGATAACAGAATGTTCCCCAAGGTGTGATGAATGTTGTCTTCTCCATATCCTCAGGTGCCATTTTAATTTGGTTATATCCGGAAAATCCGTCCATAAACGAGAAGACATTGAATTTAGCTGTATTATCTACCAACATATCAATATGTGGTAAAGGGAAATCATCTTTCGGACTAGCTTTATTCAAGTCTCTATAGTCCACACACATTCGGAATTTTCCATCTTTCTTAGGCACATGCACAATATTGGCCACCCATTGAGGATATGTAGAAGTCACCAGAAACCCTGCATCAATTTGCTTCTGAACTTCCTCTTTGATCTTTACTGCCATATCAGGATGAGTTCTTCTGAGCTTCTGCTTTACAGGCACACACTCAGGCTTCAAAGGCAAGAAATGTTGCGTAATATCTGTATCCATACCAGGCATGTCTTCATATGACCAGGCAAAGACGTCGAAATATTCTTGTAGCAACTCAATCAACCCCTTCTTAACAGACTCTTCCAGGAGTGCCCCAATCTTCACTTCTCGCACACAATCTTCAGACCCCAAGTTGACTGTTTCCAGATTCTCAAGATGCGGCTGAATGACCTTCTCTTCATGCTCAAGTAGACGGGTAATCTCGTCAGGAATCTCTCCAACATCATCTTCTTCTGCCTCAAATACAGGGAATTCAAAGTTGGGAGATGGTGATGGATCATTATGTTCAATGGGTTTGATCAACCTGCATAATGATTTTGGATATAAAGAGATTTTAGAATTCAAACAAGGAAAATCATTATGCAGATGAAAAGATTAATTTTATTCTTATTTTAGGGTTTTATGTGATCACCAATTTCATGCAGAAAGCGAAAAGGGAAAATAATTGGAAAAACAAACATTTAACATGAATTTATTGAATGAAGATATCATTGTACTTATGTGCCAACAATGTCATCACTTCTCCTTTTGGCATGGGAGAAGGGTTTTCAAACACAATGAACATTACTTTGACTTATGGATAACTGTTGGAATATCCACAGCGACCCAATTATTACAGATCCCTCCAGGGATGATGAAGTTGCCAGAAACCTCTGCATCCTCTTCCAAGATGGCAGCAACCTCTTCATCTTGACCGGTGTGGATGAATCCACCACTCTTGAACAACCCTTGTTTGTTGAAGACGCTAGAAGAATACCCTATGCCAGCCCGGGATTTGTTGTCTTCCAAATTAATCATTTTCCCCAATCCAGCAGTTACACTATGCTCAATGGCCAACTTTGCATCTTTATAGGAAGCAAATGAAGAAGCCCCCTTCTTAATAGGTTCAGCAATAGATAAAGCTTGGAATGGAGTTCCAACTTCATCTTCAGCATCTATGTAAGAGAAGGAAGACAAATGGCTAACCAGGAGAGCCTTTTCTCCCCCTACCACCACCAGCTTCTTATTCTTCACAAACTTCAGTTTTTGGTGTAGGGTGGATGTCACGGCGCCTGCCTCGTGAATCCATGGTTTGCCTAAGAGACAGCTATACGATGGGTGAATGTGCATAACCTGGAAGGTAATCTGGAAATCACTTGGTCCAATTTTGACTGGGAGATCAACCTCTCCAATCACAGTTTTGCGAGACCCATCGAAAGCCTTCACAACTACCCTACTCTGCCTCATGGGAGGCCCCTGATATGATAACTTTGCAAGAGTGGTCTTTGGCAACACATTCAATGATAACCCAGTATCCACCAGCATATTGGACATAACATCATCTTTGCAGCTGATGGATATGTGTAATGCCAAGTTGTGGTCTCTTCCCTCCTCGGGGAGATCAGCAACACAAAAACTTAAATTGTTACAAGCGGTAATGTTTGCAACAATACTGTCGAATTGTTCAATCGTGACGTCGTGATCTACATACGCCACATCCAACACCTTCTGCAGAGCTTCTCGGTGTGGTTCTGAATTCATCAGCAAGGATAATACAGAGATTTTGGATTACTTCTGTAGAAGCTGATCTACCACATTGTACTCACTTTTCTTGATGAGTCTCAGCATCTCATCACAGTCTTCTTTCGCATTGCCACTCGGGCCAACAGAGACAGAAGTTTTCAATGTAGAAGCAGGTTTAGCAACAAGTGCCGGATTCACAGCATTCCCAACTAGGCGTTCAGCATAATCAGCAGTATCATTACTTCGAACATCATCTTAAGGCTTTGGCGGAGCCGAGAAGACACGACCACTACGGGTCAGGCCGCTGACGTCGGCAATATTAACAACAGATGAAGAGGGTAGGGGCACCTCCTTCCCATCCTCTAATGCTACAACATTGTAGCGATAGAGGACCGCTTTCTCAGAAGAATACGGTACAGGGCCAGCTGGCTTGATGGTCAAAGCAGGAGAAGCCTTCTACTTGCTACCATCATACTTGATGATAACAGGCTCAGGGATCCGGAAAACTGGAGAAATTACATTGACTTCATCAGCATCTTTGTCAACATTTCTGTTTTGAAGGATCTCAATGACTCCTTCATCCAGCATTTCTTGAACATCTTTGTGCACCTGGCGACAACCTCTTTCATTAACAAAACAGACTCGGCATCTATCATGGTTATGCTCATAATGACTATAATCACATAGCAATCTATGCATCTCGACCAGAGATTGTCGAATGTGGCTGACATATTTGACTTTGTACTTACCAGGGCAGCCCTGGACCATGTTGACAGATTTCCCATGCTCGGGAAATGGGTTCTTCTTCACATTAGGACCTACATCCTCGAAATACAGAATACCACACCTCACAAGGTCTTGAACCTTGGTCTTCAAAGGGTAGCAATTTTCCACATCATGTCCGGGAGCACCGGAATGATAAACACAGTGTAATTCGGGCTTATACCACCACTGAGGGTTAGTAGGTATAACCGGCGGATCTCGCGGAGTAATCAACTTCCTCTCTATCAAAGAGGGATATAATTCTGCATACGTCATCGGAATAGGATCGAAGGTGACCCTTTTCCTCTCGTAACTTGTGCTGGTTTGATTATTGTTTCGAGGCTGGTAGGCCTGCTGTTGCGGACGGTGCTGTTGTTGTTGATATTGCGGATGTTGTTGTTGCTGATTATTGTTGTGATGCTGATATTGTTGATTATCTCTGAAAACAGGTGCTATATGAGCCACCTGGTGCTGGTTACCGGTAGGACGCACGGTGTTCCTCCTTACTGGGGGTCTTCTTGGTTTAGCATGGGAGGTCACAGCATGTGTCTCTCCATCTTTCTTCTTCCCAAATGCCCCACACCGTTTGGCAGAAGAGCCTTCTTCTCTGGTCAGGCGTCCTTCCCTGACTCCTTCTTCCAAACGCATCCCCATGTTCACCATCTCGGTGAAGTCAGAAGGAGCGCTGACAATCATCCGCTCATAATAAAAAGAACTCAAGGTCTTCAAAAAGATCTTGGTCATCTCTTTCTCTTCCAGCGGGGGCACAATCTGTGATGCTACCTCTCGCCACCTCTAGGCGTACTCTTTGAACGTTTCCTTGTCCTTCTGGGACATGACCCTCAATTGATCCCTATCGGGAGCCATATCCACGTTGTATTTGTATTGCTTGACGAAGGCCTCGCCAAGGTCATTGAAGGATCGGATGTTCGCACTGTCCAAGCCCATGTACCAACACAGGGCAGCACCGGACAAACTGTCCTGAAAGTAATGGATGAGAAATTGGTCGTTGTCTGTCTGAGTCGACATCTTCCTGACATACATGACCAGGTGGCTGAGAGGGCAAGTATTTCCCTTGTATTTTTCCAAGTCAGGGACCTTTAACTTCACAGGGATCTTCACATTAGGAACCAAGCAGAGTTCGGCAGCAGACTTGCCAAAAAGATCCTTTCCTCTGAGAGTTTTCAATTCCTTCCGAAGCTCAAGAAATTGATCGTTCATAGCGTCCATCTTCTCATAGACATCTGGGCCCTCATACGACTCAGAATGATAGATGGTGTCATCTACTCTAGGCATAGTATGCACGACAGAAGGAGGAACAGTAAGGATCGGGCTAGATGCCGGCAGAGAAGCAAAAATGGGTGCAGGACCCTCAGGCATGAAGTTGGGAGGCATGGCCGTTTGAGCAAAGTGTGTGCTGGCCGCAGGCACAGTTGAAGAGACAACCTCAGAGATGACTGTCCTCTGGAGAGGAGTTGAAGGTGTCGGAGAAGACTGGCTCTGGGCAGCCATGAATGACTTCATCAGGGCAGTCAATCTGGCTACTTCCTCCTTAAGCTCGCGGTTCTCTTGTTCCAAATGATCCATCAGTCTTGAAATGTTGGCTCTGGTGTAGTACCGGTGAGTCAGCTTGTCTTCAAAATAAATTAAGAACACAGAGTTAGACCATAGACCAAGAAACCTGGAGCAAAACCTGCTTATGCACATGATGCATGCAATGCTTCTGCATATGATTTGTTTTTATTTATCAGAGGAACTTTAGGGTTCTATTTGCAAATATTGGAAATATTAAGCATTTATCACATATGGAAATATAATATTAATAACATCTGGAAAATATTTTTACACCAAAGAAGTACAACATTGGTAACCAAGCATAATACAAGAGAGAAGGAAAATGATCATCCTATAGATCCCTAGAAGCAATCGTTTAAAGCTCGGGAGACCGGAAGATAAGATGCACGAAGCCTCTTCACCTCCTTCTCGTAGGCTGCCTCCATATCTGCCTTCTCTTTGGCGAGTCGATCGTACTTCCTTTTCCAAAACTTGGAAGACTGAGGAAGTAGAGAAGTCCATGCATCATCAGGATCATCAATAACCTGGTGCTCAAGGAACTCTATCAAAGCATCCTTCTCCTTGATCTGCTGAAGCAACTCTTCTCGTTCACGGATCCAAGCACGTGAGCGGTCTTTGTCTCTCAACTCCTCTACTCCTTGGTCAGGGAGGGTTGAAGGCCCAGCCACTACCAAAGGTGTAGGTCTTGGATACTCGTACGACATGAGGTACTTGGAAGCTCTCCTCCTAACCCAAGAAGTATAAGGTTCCAAAGCGATACAATTCTTCGGACCTAGCTCATTCCTTCCTTTCCTATGGATCTTGCGCCAAGCGCGGACCATCCTGCCCTTCAAGCCTTGGGGATCTTTACCCTCCTGAAAGAACACACCCTCTAACAGAATGTTATTGGGTTTATCCTTTAGGGGGAACCCAAGCTGACGACGTGCCGAAATAGGGTTGTAGTTAATTCCACCACATGTACCAAGAAGAGGCACATTGGAGAATTCACCACAAGAGTCGATAATCTGCACACCATCATATACACGGTTGTACCAAAAGATATCATCATTAGTGAGAGACATGAGCCTCGTGGACCACCGTAGACATCCTTTGTTCTCCTTGAAGGCGACCGTTTGTGGCAAGTGTGAAATAAACCACTTGTACAACAGAGGAAAACAGCACACAATGGTACCACCACCCTTTTCATTCCTCATATGCAAAGAGAAATAAGTGTCACCCAACAGAGTCGGAACGGGATTGAAAGTAGAGAAAATCCTAATAGCGTTCACATCGACAAAAATTTGTCGATGTTGGGGAATAACACAGCCCATAAATGAGAAGCACAAATATGGCTTCAAAGGCGTCCTCACTCATGGCCTTCCCATACACAGTAGCTTGAGCAATGAGGAACTTAGAAGGGAGACCTTGAATTCCACCTTTGGTAGTCATATGAGCACCAACCAGAGATTCATCTATATGCAACATATCAGCTATCTCTTGAGAAGTAGGAATACTCCCTAAGCCACTGAACGACAACTGGTATAGAATAGGTATACCCACAAGGTAGGCATACTCCTCAAGCGTAGACAAAAGCTGAAAATTTGGAAATCTGAAGCAACGATACAAGGGATCATAGAACTGCACCAGTACACTCATCAATCCTTCGTCCACCTGAGTAGTCATAATAGATAGAAGCTTCCCAAAATGAGCCTTGAAACCCAAGGGATCTAGTACATAGGATGTCAAATTCCTTAGCTCTTTCAAATCGGGTTGTCTGAAACTGTACTTCTTTGTATTCCTTCTTTATCTTTCCATGTCTGAAAATTTGCAAATAGCCCTCTTAAGTTCCTTGAAATTTTTCTTATTATTGATGATATGGATGCAAATGGGTGCATGAATGCATGAATGCAACAATCACACTCAAGGATCAAGCAAAGCACTCCAAACAAAGGTCATGGGATGGATCATGTTATCCTTAATATCAATCATCCATTTTGGTGGATTATGGTTTACACCTTATCAACACACAAGTTCCATTTATATTAAGGATACAAGAACGGATCAACCATGAATCAAGGGTTTGTTGCAAGTCACGAGCATGGAGTCTTGGTTAAGAATCACCCAAAGGGAGTGTACTAGGGTTTAAACCTGCCAAACATGTTCTACAAGAGGTTCCCATAGTCATCATCCCATCTTTCGGATATTATAGGATAAATGACTACTCGTATTCCAAAAATATTCTCAAGAGAGACTCTTATGAGTGTAGTATCGCGTAACAATCGTATCAAATCTTACACTTGAACGACCTTCACATTACATCCTAAGAATAGGCCAGGATGGGCTTGGTAAACTAAGGTCCTTGGCTTCTAAGGTCTATATTGGAAAGAGTAATGTCTAACCACAACTACTTGTGTGACATTATTGATCCCAACATGACCTCCACCAAGTGAATGGGCTTGCAAGTTAACTTGCTAAGGAATAACTCCACATAAGTAATCAAGACTATGCCATTCTCCTATCCTAAGTGCACTCGAGTTCGGGTATAGAACTCATCTCACAAAGATCACCAAGCATACAAGGAATTAATATTCAAGCAATTCAATCATTACATACAATACAATACAACAAATATGAAAAGTAGGCAAAGATCCCCAGCAGAGTCGCCACTTTTCTGTAGCGGGGTATTCGTTACCATTAGATTTATTGACTAAATCTAAGATAAATCATACAAGTCGAGTCGCGACCACACTTCTATTTATCCAAAGGAATGGTTAGAAAGCGAACAAAAACCTAAAAGTTTTATCGAATCAAGAACTAGTAAAAATGTCAGAGATCGGGGTAAGGGGGTTGGTTATGCAATGGGAAGGTTTTAAGCATCCAAAACATCCTAGGTACTCCTAGGGAGCCCTTTTCATACTTGTTGTAAGGTTGGTAATTTTGTGAAAATTTATTTGTGCAAACATGATTGAAGAGATGAGAGGAGAATATACAGGTTATTTACATTTTGTGTTTGGATGGATAAATCCATTACCTACGTACCATCTTAAAAAGATTAGGATCAAAACCTCGTAGTTCGGGGTAAAAATCTCAAAATGAATTGGTGAATTGATTGGTCCAAAAGCCTTAAGGTCTTTTGTTATCCAAGGGAGAAAACTCAACCTAAAACCACAAATCCACCATGTGAGGATAGCTTCAACATGCTAGTGAGGGGTTAACCCTATAATAAGCATGGAAGACTCATTGTCCATCACTAAGGATATATGTGAGCATTACATCTACCTCGAGGATAACTCAAACCTACTAGCTAAAGGTTATGAAAAATTTGATTAAGAAAGTGACCATTGAAACCACAAAAAGGCATTTGAATGAGTGGTATTTACCAATGAAGAGTATTTACAAAATATGGTCAAAGTTGATTTAAAAGTTCAATTTAAAATAAGTGTTATGAAAAAGTTTGAAAGTCAAAAGCATAAGGCTTAGGTTTCTAATGTTTGAAAAGAAATGTTGAATGTTTGCACAAAAGTTTTGGCTTGGGTTAGAGTGGAGAGAAGAAGAAGAAGGGCTAAAGTCCTAATCATACAAGAGATAAAGGATAAGAAACAATACCATAAATGGAGTTCCTCTCTTGAGATCATATTGATGATCCAAGTAGCTCCCATCCTTTGGAATATGCAAGCAAAATAATAGTAAGCTCAAGCAATCAACACAATCAAACAAGCTCCTTAGGAGATCCTCAATGTATCTTGTGTCTTTCACTTTGGATGAACATGGAAATGGTTCTTCAATTTGAACTCTCATAGAATTCCCTAACACAAAAGCACACACATCAAAAGTTCTATGAAGTAAATCAAGAATGGACAAGAGTGAGTTTAGAGATTTGGTTCTTCTAATCCATCTTCAACATTAAGGTCCTTTTACTCCAATTTGCATAGGGAAAGTCCTAGAAACTAAGTCCATTTGTCCATTTCTTTGCACTTGGTCCACAACAATCAAAACAAAACACAAGCACAAAGATATATACACAATTATGCGCTCAAGTGAGCAAAAGGAAAATTGCATTAACATAAACATGTGCTCAAATGAGCAAAGGGGGAAAAGCAAATGAATAATATGTACAAGAATAGTAAATTGCATAAATGTAAAGAGCAAAAAGTAAATGTTGTTGGTTAATGGTTAGTGTTAGTAGTTAGTGTGTCATAAGGCAAATTTAGCGCTATGTTAAGCAATCGTAATTGGACTTATGTAGAAGTCACAACTATCTGATGTTGGTCAATAATAATGTAGGCAACAACATAAGTTAGAGGTCTTGATTAGTGAATCAAACTCCAACAACTTGCCATGCCAAAAAGAAGATGAGAAATGATCTTGTATTGGTTTAAGTCCTTTGCATGATTTAGAAAGCAATATATCCTTAATGCAAAGCCATTCACTTGATCATTTGATCAAAATGAATTAGATTTGAATCAAGGAAGATTAAACCTCCCTAATCAATGTTAACCATCAACCTTTAATTCATTGATCAAAAAAAGAAAAGAAGAAGAAGAAGAAGATGAAGAATTAGAAATGAAGAATTAAAGTGCATTAAATGAAATGGAATGTACCAATCAACAAATGTTGACCAAAGATAGGGAAGATCAAGGTCAAACAATAGAAAATAGAAGTAAGATGAAGATTGGAAGTCAAGAAGTAAACAAAATATTTTTGGCATTTTTAATATTTAAAAATAAACTTGAATTAAAATATTAGAGAAAGGTCAAACTTCAAATTCACTTGAAGTCAACTTTGAAAAGTCCAAGTGAATTATCCCAAGTTCAACAAGGTCAAACAAAGTTTGACAAAAAATTTCAGCATTTTTAAAAGTCATAAACTATTTTAAATCAATTAAAAATGCATAAAAATAACCTAATTGAACTAAAATCTCAAATAAATCTCAAATCAATTAATAGATTGATGAGAATATTTTTCATAGATCTATCATCATTCAAAAAGGTTGAGAAAATATTTTTGTATTTTTTGAATATCAAAAACTATTTAAAATAAATTAAAAATAACCAGAAAAGAGAAAATTACTAAAAAATAGCAAATGACAAAATAAAAAATATTAAAAATCATTTTTAGAAACTAGAAATTAAAAGAGAAATAATGCAATTAGTACCATAATTTTTGGACCAATAATGAAAGAGATATGGATTTTAGAAAATGAAATGGAATTAAAAAAATAAAACAGAAATTAAATCAGAATTAAAAAAAAAATGGAAAAGCGTGAGCCCTTGGATCTGAGCTCATTAATTGAGCTGGCAGATCCAAGCATCCACAAGCGCGTGCCCAACGTGTTCCAAAGTCAATGCAACCACACACTGTTTAATAAAAAGTCATAACAATGAGAGGCTTAGATCTAATTTGGAAATGAACATGGACGGCCATGACTGGATCTGGAGACCAGATGGTGGCCAGCGCCACCGTCTTCTCCGGTCAGCTTCGTGAGAGCTCAAAAATTGCAGAAGAGCAAATGTGCACCAAAATGCACGATCCAGGTATCAAAAGAAAGATGGAGTGATGTACATCACTCCTATGCCACTCAATTCCACTCTAGATCCCTATTGAGAGAGAAATCAGAGATGAAACTTTGGTGGTGTTCAACTGAACTTGTTTGATTTCAACAATTAAGAACACAATAATGATGCCTTTTTGCAGAGGACTTCAGACAACACACAATCAAGGCAAATGGAGTAGTATATGAGGTGTTTCAAAGCAAAATGCAGTTGAGCAAAACCTTTGGATTATGAAGAATTGAGTCACGATCTTTGATTCCTCTTGCAAACAGAAGCTTCAATGGATCAAGGTGAAGAGGTTTAGGAACTATGGATCTTAAAAAATCAATCAATGCAATTGAATTTCAGATCTGAAATTTTTAGTGAAAAAATGAGATTTGTTCCTTTGATAGGGGTGTGGATTCAATTCAGCAGAGGTTTAGGCGCCATTAGGTTGAAGAATTGTGAAGCTATGGCATGGTATTTATAGATGGAGATGGTTGAATGCATGAGCTAACTCGTGTGCATGGGAGAAGAGGGCCTCCATGCATGGGCCTGTACAGGCGCATGGAGGGTCCAATTCTGATTGGAATTGATTGCTATACATCACCAAATGAGAAATGGATATGCAGGTTGAATGTTAATGGTTCATGCAATGTGTTTGAAATGAATTTCCAAAAATGCACCTAATTCTTCATGTCTTCGAAAATGATGCTTCCAAACTCCAAATGCAATCTTATGAGTAATGGTTAGAAATCTTATTGCACAAGGAAAAAATGCTATGTTGATCAAAACTCCAATTGGGCCTTAGAAATTAATGAAATTTGAGCTTGAAATGTAGGGTGCAAAACATGCATATGTGAAGTTTCCAAATTTGGCCAATGTTCAAGCCCCTCTGTCTCAATGATGCAAGCTTAAAATGATAAAATATTCAACATGAAAGTTGTAGATCATTTCAAGAAAATCAATTTTGACTTAAATTTTGCATCATTTGGATTTTTGATGAAGAAGTTATGAACACTTGAAGTTGGAATTTTTCACATTTCAATGCATTTGGTCCAAAGAGACCTATAATGTTTTGGGTTATCACATGTATTTATTTTGAGATTTTTCAATTTTGCTCAACATAACATTTGAAGTAGACACAATAATATTTCCAATTCATAAAGTCTCATCCCAAAATCATGAAAAATGAATAAGTTATGTTCTTGGGAAGTTGACCCAAAATTAGGGTTTCAGTCAAAATGACCTATAATGTCTTGGAATGGATGATGACCTTCCAAGCTTCAAATCAAATTTTGATGAACATGAAAGTTGTTCATATTGTCCTTGAGAACATGTTTTCTCTTGGGGTCATCTCCATTTTACTAACACATAAAAAGTTAGGTCTCAGTGTACTTCAAAATAGTCAGATGAATTGACTAATCAACTTCTCAAGTCCACACCTCATATCTTGATGAATTGATGATTGAGGGCACTCAAATAAGTTCAAATATGCATGAAATGATGAATTAAAGAACTTCCCTTGATTGTATTTGACCATGGGTTGAGGTTGCTTCATGAGCAAGGCATTGTTGATGATTAGATGAATTAGGGTTTCCTTGGGAAACAAACCTCAAACCCCTTGACTTGATTGATCAAAATGATGAATTGGGATCTCCTAGAAGCTTGTGACCTTGTGACTGCTCAAGCTACAAACAAGAAATGTTAGTGACATATTTTTGTGCTTTTGAGTTAATAAGAGAAATGAGGAAAGCAATAATATACAATTCATGCATGCTTGGTGACCTCAAACCACCCACAAGAGGTCCCAAGCCAAAGGCAAAGGGAACCAAGATGCTCATGATCCTTGAGGCTATGCAAATGCCATGTTATGATGCCATGAGGGATCTTAGGGTCAAAATTGGGGTCTTACAGTGGGTGAGGTGGAATATTTGTGAGTTACACGCTTGAAGAAAATGTGAAGAATTTAATAGATGAAGATCAGAATGTAAGAGAGTGATAATTGGTGAGGAAGAAGGGAGAAAGAGCGCCTGCATTTATAGGCGAGCTCTCTGGAATTCGTGACGGTCGTCACAGGGGTGTGACGGTCGTCACGCGCAACAGATACGTAACGGTCGTCTGCAACGGTCATATGCTTGTAACGATCACTTTCATGTGTGTGACGATCGTGCCAAATCTGTGACGGTCGTCACGTCTGTGAGACGGACGTCACCCTATAGTGACGGTCGTCACACACTGCATTTCAAAAAAATTCTCTAACACAGGTTGCAGCAGAATTTGATAACAGCATAAATGATAGCTAAGCAATTTTAATTGTAACAGCATAAATGCAGAAATAAATAAATAGATGAAATAAGCGTAATTAAATGAATATCAATTGAATTAATAAATTAAAATTAAATGTAACATAGGGAAAAAAATTGTAGCGATAACATAGCAAACAAAAGAAATAGAACAAAAGTAATAGAATAAATAAATGTGCTCCCTCCCCACACAAAACAAAGCCGTTTCCTCATTGCTTAGTGCGAGTAGGAGAAATCAGTGGTCAGTAGTATTAGCCACGTTTTTGTCCCAATGCAGCGACAACTTCGTTCAGATAATGAAACTAGTCAACGGCTATATCCATCAGGCCTAGGACATCAAAGCGTATGAGCTTTATCTCTTCTTTCACAATGGTGACGTCATCTTGGAAAGCATTCAGACGGGTGATAAGCATGGCATGATTATCAGCATAAGATGGAGGAACCGGTTCAGCAATGTTATAATAGTTAGGAGGTGTTTCAGGGTCAGATTCTTCCTTATGGATAGGGTCATTGATACACTCATATTTAGGTGGGGTCGCAGGAGGTGAAGGTGGATCAATAGGGTGTTCCTCTAAGTCATAGAGCCAGTTATCGCGGTTGTGAACACTCGTTTTCTCATGGTTAGGCAAGGTGGATAGTCGAACCACTTCGTTACTGATTAGATAATCAAAGGTATCCGTCCCGATGTTTCCTATGATTCTGCGGTTAAAGCAAAATTCGTTATCCATTGGACGGATGTTTCCAAAAGGTACAAGCTCATAAAGTGGGCGTACAAGTCCTATGGCGTCTACTATCATGGTTACTACGCCACCTATGATTATTGGGGTACGGTTATTCTTAGCAACATGTACAAATCTTTATATCATGAATGTCACTATATTGACGTGTCGACCTTGATCAACACATAGCAGGATGGAGAGTTCATCGCGGGACACTAAGGTGTTATTCTCTTCCTTACCAAATAAGGTGTGGGCTAATATTTTATGAAAGTATCGGATAGCAGGGTTATGGATCTTTTGTGAGTGCATCTCATTCGGGTTAGGGTTGGATTCTCCAGATATGCTACCCCAGAAGTCATCGAGGTCAATGTCATCGATAAGGTCCTTGTGGCGGGTAGTAAAAACGAAAGGGCCACTAGGAAATCCTAGGAGGTCAGTAAGGTCTTGACGGGTGTAGGTTAAGTCCATGCTAAATAGCCTAAAGGATATCAACCCTTTGTTAAGTCCGTAACCATGCTCAGGGATGTATACAAGGGAACTCAGGAATTCTAAGGTTAGTTCACGGTACGTGACAAACCGTCTCTTAATGGCTATGTTCTCCCACCCAAGCTGGTTAAACATATATAGGATGCTATCTTGGATGCCTAATTTATCCATGGTCCGTCCATCATAATATATGGTCAATGCCATATCCTTCCGGGCTAGATAATCATACCGCCTTCGTTGAACTCTGCCTCTGAAAACTGTCTCTGGTTGTTGCATGATGAAACTAATTAACTAACTAGTTAGTAATTTTCTTGTTTGTCAGTATCCAATATGTCTAAGTTAGTTACTAGAAACAACAAGAGTGACTGCAAAGAATCAAGAAGAGGGGAGCAAACAAAATAAAGAAGAAAATCAAAGAAGGGAAAAATAGAGTGTAAGAAAAATAACGAAAAGAAAAAAAGGTGGGTTGTCTCCCACTAAGCACTTTGTTTAATGTCGCAAGTTCGACAGTAGTGTCACGTTGTACTAGGTTTGAGGTTGAGCGGGCAGCTCATAGAGTCTGAGACTGTTCCAATAGTCTCTGTTTTCTATATTATGACGGTGCTTTAAGCGTTTCCCGTTTACTACAAAAGGGTCGCTATTTCTACCTTTTATTTCTATCGCGCCACTAATGAGAACCTTGGTGATCTCGAAAGGACCAGACCACCGAGATTTGAGTTTTCCTAGAAAAAGTTTAAGTCTTGAATTAAATAGCAGCACTATGTCGCCGACTTTAAACTCCTTCCTAGAAATGCGTTTGTCATGCCATATTTTGGTTCGTTCTTTGTAGATCCTGGCATTCTCGTAAGCGTCCAATATGAGCTCTTCTAATTCGTGGATGTCCAGAATCCGTTTCTCGCCTGTGGAAGTGTAGTTTATGTTAAGGGGTTTAATTTCCCAATACGCCTTGTGTTCCAATTCTACAGGGAGGTGGCATGATTTACCATAAACTAGTTTGAAGGGTGTGGTTCCTATCGGGGATTTGTAAGCCATCCTGT
This sequence comes from Lathyrus oleraceus, assembly GCF_024323335.1. Taxonomy (NCBI): domain Eukaryota; kingdom Viridiplantae; phylum Streptophyta; class Magnoliopsida; order Fabales; family Fabaceae; genus Lathyrus; species Lathyrus oleraceus. Next base: position 67,693,439 of record NC_066584.1, read on the forward strand.
AGGCCCACAAAGCTTCGTTTAGTTTGGATGACCAGTCTTTTCTGGATATTCCTACGGTCTTCTCAAGAATTTGTTTTATTTCTCGATTTGAGACTTCGACTTGCCTGCTAGTTTGTGGATGATACGGTGTTTCTACGCGGTGTCAGACTCCATACTTCAGAAAGAGTTTTCCAAATATATTCGATATGAAGTGGGAGCCACCGTCACTGACTACTAATTTTCGCACACCGAATCTGGGAAAGATAATGTTTTTGAATAACTTGATCACTACTCGTGTTTCATTTGTTGGAGAGGCTACATCCTCGATCCATTTTGAGATATAGTCGACAGTAACGAGTATGTATTTATTACCAAAAGAAGCTAGGAACGGTCCCATGAAGTCAATTCCCCATATGTCAAAGACTTCGACTTCTAAGATTCATGTTTGTGGCATTTCATCGCGTCTTGAGATGTTGCTAGTGCGTTGGCACCGGTCGCATTTTATAACCGCGTTATGGACGTCTTTCCATAGAGTAGGCCAAAATAGGCCGGATTGCATAATCTTAGTGCAGGTTTTTGAGGTACTTGCATGCCCTCCATAGGGGGCGGAATGACAATTAGAGATTATATCATTGATTTCATCCTTAGGAACACATCGACGGAAAATACCATCGGTCCCTCTTTTGAAAAGAAGAGGTTCATCCCAGTAATACTGTTTTAGGTCATGAAAGAACTTCTTCTTTTGTTGATAAGATAGGTCCGGTGGAAGTACTCCGACGGCTAAGTAGTTGACAAAGTCAGCGTACCATGGCAGAGTTGCATTCGCGTGTACTTTTTCCACTGATTCTTCTATTTCTGTATCGTTTAATGTCAGTTCAGACATATCACTTTCCATTTGGGCTATGAGTCGTTCGTAAGGGAAATCGTCATTATTTGGGATTTGTTCAGGCTTGTTCCCTTCGATACGAGATAAGTGGTCTGCTACTACGTTTTCAGTACCTTTCTTATCTTTTATTTCTAAATCAAATTCTTGTAAGAGCAGGATCCATCTTAAAAGTCTTGGTTTGGCATCCTTTTTACTTAACAAATATCTAATAGCAGTGTGGTCAGTATAGATGATAATTTTTGCCCCTACCAAGTAGGAACGGAACTTGTCCAAAGCGAACACGACAGCTAGAAGTTCTTTTTCCGTGGTGGCGTAGTTCATTTGGGCAGGATCAAGCGTTCTACTCGCATAGTAAATAGCATGAAGCTTCTTATCCTTCCTTTGTCCTAGTACTGCGCCTACTGCGTAATCACTCGCATCGCACATGATTTCAAATGGTAATCTCCAGTCAGGTGGTTGCATTATGGGTGCGGTGATTAAAGATGTTTTCAGTTGGTTGAACGCTGTTAAGCATTTTTCATCAAATATGAAGTCATCGTCTTTCATTAATAATCCTGTAAGTGGCTTGGTTATTTTTGAGAAATCTTTAATAAAATGTCGGTAGAAACCGGCGTGTCCTAGAAAGCTTCTTATTTCTAGAACGGTTTTTGGAGGTTGAAGGTTCTCTATGATTTCGATCTTAGCTTTGTCTACTTCAATTCCTCTGTCAGATACCACGTGACCTAACACAATTCCTTGTTGAACCATGAAATGGCATTTCTCCCAGTTTAAAACGAGGTTTACTTTTATTTTCGAGTACCATTTCAAGGTTTGGTAGACATCCTTCGAAACTCTGCCCGCAAACAGAAAAATCGTCCACAAAGACTTCCATGATGTCGTCTATAAAATCTGCGAAGATTGCCATCATGCATCTTTGAAATGTTGTGGGAGCGTTACATAGGCCAAATGGCATTCGTCGATACGCGAATGTACCATAAGGGCATGTGAAGGTAGTCTTTTCTTGGTCGTCAGGATGAATTGGGATTTGAAAGAATCCTGAATAACCATCTAGATAGAAGAAGTGAGAATGCTTAGCTAGTCGTTCAAGCATTTGATCAATGAAAGGTATGGGAAATGATCTTTCCGAGTGGCTTTATTTAGTTTTCTATAGTCAATGCACATTCTACTTCCGGTCATAACTCTTTGTGCTATGGATTCGCCCTTCTCGTTCTTAACAACTATAACACCTCCTTTCTTGGGTACTACATGAACGGGGCTAACCCATTGACTATCGGAGGTCGGGTATATGATTCCAGCGTCTAGAAGTTTCTTTACCTCATCTTTGACTACGGTACTTAGGATTGGGTTGATCCTTGTCTGGTGCTCTCTAGAGGTTTTACAGTCTTCCTCCAGCATAATACGATGCATACAGATCGAAGGACTTATTCCTTTTAGATCGGCGATGTTATATCCTAACGTTGTTGGATATTTTCTTAGGACATCTAGTAATTTCTCAGTTTCCATCTGTCCTAAGTCAGCGTTGACTATTACTAGTCTTTTCAGTTCAGTGTCTAGGAATTCGTATCTTAGGTTCTTTGGTAGTGTTTTTAGTTCCAAGTCAGGTTTCTTTAGGCATGGCATGTGGTTGGGTGTAAGTGTCAAGCATTCGCTTAGACTTTCGTTTTGGTATGGTTCATGTCAATTATCATCTTCAAAGATTGGAGGGATTTGGATTTTCATTATTTTAGAGTACGTGGTTTCTTCCATCTCCATCTCTCTCACGCATTCGTCTATGACATCAAGCAGATAACAGTTGTCGTCTATAGCTGGCGCTTGTAAGAATTGGGTCAAGATGAATTCAACCTTTTCCTCTCCAACTTCGAATGTCAGCTTACCTCTCTTTACGTCTATTATGGCTCCTGCAGTAGCCAAGAATGGCCTTCCTAAAATGATAGGTGTACTGGCATCTTCTTTAATGTCCATGATTATGAAATCGGTAGGAATGTAAAATTATCCTACACGTACTGGGACATTCTCTAGTATACCGACATGATATTTGATTGAGCGGTCAGCTAATTGAACAAACATCTTTCTCGGTCTTAATTCTCCCAGACTGAGCCTTCTACAAATGGTTAAGGGCATTACGCTAATGTTGGCTCCTAGATCGCATAGAGCTTTGTCTATGACGAATTTTCTAATGACACGGGGTATTGAGAAACTACCTGGGTCTTTTAGTTTGGGAGGCATGTTATTCTGGATTATGGCACTACACTCGGCAGTAAGTGTAATTGTTTCTTCATCCTCAATCTTTTTCTTATTGGATAGGATTTCCTTAAGAAATTTGGCATAGGAGGGCATTTGTGTGATGGCTTCTGTAAAGGGTATCGTAATGTTTAATTGCTTTAGAAGTTCAACAAATTTCCTAAATTGATTCGCAGTTTTAGAACTTTTGAGTCTTTGAGGATACGGAATGGGTGGTTTATAAGGAGGTGGAGGCACATAAGGTTTCTCTTTCTCTTCGGCCTCCTGGGTATTATCTTCTGTCTCTTTTGGTTCATTCACCTGGTCAGTTGAAGTTTTATCTGGTTTTTGGTACATGGCAGGGTTTTGGAGTCTTGGATCTACGGGTCCGTCTACTTCTTTTCCACTCCTCAGTATAACGGCATTTGCATGTCCCTTTGGATTAGGTTGTGGCTGTCCAGGAAATGTTCCAGCTGGAGCGGCTGTAGATGCTTGATGTTGAGCCACTTGTGAAATCTGTGTTTCAAGCATTTTATTGTGGGTGGCTAAGGCGTCTACTTTATTCGCTAGTTGTTTAAGTTGCTCGCTAGTATGTATGTTTTGGTTCAAGAAGTCCTTGTTTGTTTGAGCTTGGGTAGCTATGAAGCTTTCCATCATCAATTCGAAATTTGACTTCCTAGGCATGTTAGGAGCATTATTAGCTGGCTTTTGATAACCAGGCGGAACAGCTGGTGCTTGGCCAGGTGCATACAGGGCATTGTTATTCTTATACCAGAAATTAGGATGGTTTTTCCAACCTGGGTTGTAGGTATTTGAATAGGGATTTCCTTGTGTGTAGTTCACTTGATCGGTTGGGACTCCTGCTAATATTTGACATTCTTGTGCAGTGTGTCCAGGGTTTCCACATAACTCACAGTTTGGAGTTACAGCTGCCACGGTGGTTGCGGGTGGTATGGTTAAGTTATCTAATTTTTGGACAAGGGCATCTACCTTTGCATGAACCTGGTCAAGCCTACTGATTTTGTACATTCCACCCTTCGTCTGGGACTTTTCCACTTGAGTTCATTCACCTCCCCATTGGCAATGGTTTTGGGCCATGTTTTCAATGAGCTGATAGGCTTCGGTGTATGGTTTATCCATAAGTGCACCGCCCGCGGCAACGTCTATTGTAAGTCTTGTGTTATACAGAAGCCCATTATAAAATGTGTGAATGATCACCCAGTCTTCTAGACCGTGATGGGGACATATCCTCATCATGTCCTTGTATCTCTCCCACACTTCGTAGAGAGATTCCATATCTTTTTTCCTGAATCCGTTGATTTGAGCTCTCAGCATAGCAGTTTTGCTCGGCGGAAAGTATCGGGATAAGAAGACGTTCTTCAGTTCCTCCCATGTTGTAACGGAGTTGGAGGGTAAGGATTGCAACCAAGCCCAAGCTCTGTCTCTTAGTGAGAAAGGAAAAAGGTGCAGTCTTATCGCATCTTGAGATACACCATTCGCTTTTACAATATCTGCGTACTGCACAAACTTGGTCAGATGTTCATTAGGATCGTCTGTTGGATTTCCAGCAAATTGATGTTGTTGGACGGCTCATAAGAGTGAGGGTTTCAGCTCGAAATCGTTTCGATTAATAGCGGGGGCAGCAATGCTGTTGTTAGGTTCTTGTTGAGACGGGGTAGCGTAGAATTTAAGAGGACGATTATGGGGTCCTTCTTCAGCCATGTTTGGTTTTTCTTCTGATTTAGGAGGAAATGAGATATCGGGAATACCGTACTTTTGTTGATATTTGTGTATTCGGAGTCTCACGTATAGGAAACGCTCTAATTCAGGGATTGGTGGTGCTAAGTTATCGCCTTGTGAGCGAGTACTTGGCATACAATCAGGGAAAGAAAGGAGAGAAGATTAGTTTTTGTTTTTACCTTAGTCTATACCGTGCAACGAAAGAATCACACTATTCGACTAAAACAGGTCCCCGGCAACGGCGCCAAAAACTTGATGCTTGATCTGGCTATATATAAAATATAGTATGTCGGGTACTTGACTGCAAGTGCACAGTCCAATCGCTTTAGTTTTAAAAGATATCGATCCCACAGGGACCTATGGTCAAACTAGTGTTACTAACGTCATTATGTTTAGCTAAGGGAATGATTAGTAGAAGTTTGGGGGCAAAATAGTAAATCTAAGGGAAATGTAGTTTTAAGAAGGAATTTATGGAAAGAATCAGTATGCAGCGCATTAATTTTCAGGGATTCGATGAGTCACCGGTGAATAGTTTAAATGCCAAATAACTCTCAGTAGAAAATGTTTATTTAAAAGACTTTATCTCACACTCTCGTCGTTGTTGATTCGGCCTATAACTTTAAGTCAGAATGTACGCTCTCGCTGTCCCATTTGAAGTCAAAATTACTTTTTGAAAATAAATAAGTTCTAATTGCTTTTAAAGTGCTCTCGCTATTTTTAAACTCAATGCTTAATTTTTACTATCCAGCTCGAGCCTCACGCTCTCGCGATTGTTGGTTCTCACCTTAGTTAATTTCCCACTCTCGTGGCAAAATCGTATTAAATAGCTTTTCACACTTTTGTGATAAATTTAGTTAAATTTAGATTAAAAACTTCAGCCTGAAAGGTTATTTGAGAAAAAGGGTTTTCACCGGTTATTATTAAATCCCATCAAATTAAGTTGCTACATACCGATATCGGTAGTTTAGCCGGACATATTAAATAAAGCAAACGCAAGGCATAAACAGATCAACATTACGGAAAATATGCTTATAATAATAAATGGGCAATAACAATATTAGTTCAATAAAAACCTGGAGATCGAGGTAACAGAGTATAGCGATTCTTGGAGTACTTGAGCAGTCCTCCACAAGTCGGTAGACTTTGCCTCTTCAATACAAATTACTACTAAAATTAAATAAAGTGTAGTAGTTCCCTAGTGTAGCAAACTACCACTATGGCTAACTGGAAAACTAACTGGAAAAAGGGAAACTCTAAAAAGAATGGCGAATACAATAAGGCAACAGAAACAAGGTTGTTGGAAAGAAAAATGCTAAAAGCTAGAAAGCTGAAAATTAAATTGCAAAGCGTAAATCTCAAAGTAGGCGTCCCCAATTTTTCCCATTCTGGTCCTTTATATAGTGTCTATTAGGTCTTGGTGGTTGAGAAAATCAAGGGAGACTTAGTTTTGAATGAGGAATCCGTGGGAATAAGTTTGTTGGAGGAGATTTAGGCACGTTTGGATGCTGTGGTTGACTGTTTCAAAGCACACATTGTGGCCGCGTGACGCTCGTCATGGGCCTGTGACGGTCGTCACAGTCTGGGTCGTGATGAGCGGCATGAATCTGTGACGGTTGTCACATCAGCAAAATCTGCAAACTCTGCTTTTCTGGTTTTTCTGTGCTTTTTCATGTGTTTCTTCTTCTTTTTCTTCCTTTTCTTCATTTTGCTCTTTAGTGCATGGAGATTCAAATACCTGCAAAAACAACACGAATACTTGCGTAATAATCGGGATGTTAATCGATATGGTGTGATCTTTGAGTGTAAATTAAGGCAATTATCTGATGTGTTTTCACGTTATCAGTGATCCCTTATTTATGATTGTTGCATTCATGCATTCATGCGCATCATAACATTCATCACGCGAAAATTTCAAGGAACTGAGGTATTATTTGCAAATATTTTCATACCATGGATTGTGGACGAAGGAACACTAAGAAGTACTGTTTCATATGTCCCGACTTGAAAGAGTTAAGGAAGCTAGCATCTTTTGTATTAGATCCTTTGGACTTTAAACAACGTCATGGGAAGCTTTTATCCATCTCGTCTCTTGATGTGGTTGAAGGACTTTTGAGTGTGCTAGTGCAGTTTTGTGATCCTCTCTACCGTTGTGTCACTTTCCCAGATTTTTAGCTTGTGCCTACCTTGGAGGAGTATTCTCATCTTTTGGGGATACCTATTTCTAGTATAGTGCCTTTTAGTGGATTGGAGGAGATTCCCCTATCTAATCTTATTGCTGAAGCTCTTCACTTGAAGAAGTCTGAGATAGAGGCTCATTGGGTGAAGAAAGGAGGATTGTTTGGGTTGCCATCTGATTTCCTCATCAAGGAAGCTACTGCTTTTGCTCAAGCCGATAGTGTGGATGCTTTTGAAGCTATCTTTGTGTTGCTCATTTATGGATTAGCTTTGTTCCCTAACATTGACGGTTTTGTTGATGTTAACGCCATTAGACTTTTCTTGATTGGGAATCATGTGCCTACTTTGTTGGGTGATATGTATTTCTCTTTGCATCTAAGGAATTCTAAGGGTGGTGGAACGACCGTCTGTTGTATTCCTCTTCTGTACAAGAGGTTTTTTTCGTACTTGCCTCAGACACCTGCTTTTGTGGAGAACAAACAATGTCTACGGTGGTCTCAGAGACTTATGTCTCTCTCTAATGATGATATAGTTTGGTATGATCCTTCTTTGAGCAGTTTGGATATTATTGATAGTTGTGGTGAATTCTCTAATGTGCCTCTCATTGGTACACAAGGAGGAATTAACTACAACCCTGCTTTGGCTCATCGTCATCTTGGGTTCTCCTTTAGAGACAAACCTAATAACACTTTGTTAGAAGGTCTTTTCTATCAAGAGGGTAAAGATCCCCAACATCTAAAGCAGAAGATTGTGCATGTTTGGCATAATGTGCATAGGAAAGGAAGATCCGAGCTTGGTCCACGCCATTGTGTAGCTTTGGAAGCTTACACTCTTTGGGTGAAGAAGAGAGCTTTGGAGTTGAAGATGCCTTATCCTTGTGAAAGACCTATGTCTATGGTTGTGGTTGAGCCATTAACTCTCCCTAACCAAGATGTAGAGGAGTTGGAAGACGCGTTCGTCAAGATGAAGCAAGAGAAAGATATGTGGGAAGAGTGTTTCCGTGCTTTGAGCAAGAAGCATGAAGAGTTACAGTTGGAGTCTAAGGACAAAGATGCACTTATTGAGCTACTTGAAGATCGAGTGACAAAGAGACAGAGATTGTCAAAGGTTTCATCTTCTAGCATGCCTCAGCCTTCCGTTGCTTGGAAGAAGATTGTTGATCAACTTGTCCTCGAGAAGACTCAGATGAAGGCTTCTTTTGAGACCGAGATCCGTCGCATTCGAAGGAAGTACGCGCCTTCAGCTAGGTCTTCTGAGATGGTTGTTAGGGATCCTTAGGATGATTAGACTCCTTTTCTCTTGTATCTTTTATTTGGTTTCTGAAATTGTTGATATATATATATATATATATATATATATATATATATATATATATATATATATATATATATATATATATATATATATATATATATATATTTGCAAATGATATAGTAAGTTCCATTATATATATATATATATATATATATATATATATATATATATATATATATATATATATATATATATATATATATATATATATATATATATATATATATATATATATATATATATATATATATATATATATATTTGCAAATGATATAGTAAGTTCCATTGCATTTCATGCATCATTTGCATAAACAAGTTTCTCTTTCGCCAGATGTCTCATTGGTGTTTATTATGTGCTTTAGCCAAGCTGACTAATCAGTACAAAACCCACGCCAATCATCTCAAAATTATGGAGCATCTAGAGCAAGAGAACAAAGATCTGAAGGACGAGATCGCCCGCCTGACTGCCATGATGGAGTCAGTTCTTGCTGCTCAAAGTCAATCTTCTCCAACGCCTGCTTCTCCTCCTCCTTAGAGGACAGTTATTTCAGAGGTGGCTACCTCTACCATGCCTGCTGCTATCGCTCATTTTGCACCCATTATGCCTGCCGAATTCCCGTGGGGAATGCCATCCAACTTTATGCCTGAAGGCTTTGCGCCTACTTTTGCTTCCATGTCGGCGTCTAGCCCGGTCATGTTTGTGCCACCTCCCGTTGTGCACACCTTACCTCGTATGGAGGACACCATTTATCACTCTGAACCGTATGAGGGTCCGGATGTTTACGAGAAAATGGATGAAATGAAAGATCAGTTTCTTGAGCTGCGCAAGGAATTGAAGACACTAAGGGGTAAGGACTTGTTTGGAAAGAGTGTTGTTGAGTTGTGTTTAGTGCCCAACGTCAAGATCCCGGTGAAGTTCAAAGTGCCTGACTTTGAAAAGTATAAAGGGAACACATGTCCACTCAGTCATCTAGTGATGTATGCTCGCAAGATGTCTACTCAAACCGACAACAATCCACTATTGATTCACTACTTCTAAGATAGTTTGACCGGTGTTGCGCTCCGTTGGTATATGGGATTAGACAGTGCAAGCGTTCGTACTTTCAATGACTTGGGAGAGGATTTTGTCAAGCAATATAAGTACAATATGTATATGGAGCCTGATAGAGACCAACTAAGGTCTATGTATCAGAGGGATAAGGAGACATTTAAAGAATATGCACAGAGATGGAGGGAATTGGCTGCTCAGATCACTCCTCCCTTGGAGGAAAAAGAGATGACGAACATCTTTCTGAAAACTCTGAGTTCATTCTATTATGTATGTATGATTGCTAGTGCCCTAAGTGACTTTACCGAGATGGTAAACATGGGGATGAAGCTTGAGGAAGGAGTCCGAGAGGGACGTTTGTCTAAAGATGAAGCATCTTCGAGTAAGAGATATGATAGCAATTTTGGGAAGAAAAAGGACAATGAAGTGAATGCAATAAGCAGTGGGAGGCAGAGGAGGCCTCGGATCAGAAGGAATCCACCATCCCGTTAACATCATCATCAAGTATCTTTAGTTATCCCTGTGTTTTCTAATCAATAATCAACGCCAGTTCAACAACCACAACGTCAACAACACCAACAACTGCAACAACGAGCAAACACCTACAACAACAACAATACCAACAACAATCATCATCAACAAAACTTTGAGAGGAAGAAGGTCTCTTTTGACCCGATTCCTATGTCTTATGCAGACTTATACCTGTCTTTGGTTATCAATAACCTAATCCAACCAAGAAACCCGCCGCAAATTCCAGAACCACTTCCATGGTGGTACAAGCCTGAGCTCCGTTGTGTGTTTCATCAAGGAGCACCCGGACATGATATTGAGAACTGTTATCCGCTCAAGTATGAGGTTCAGAAGCTGATGAAGGGTGGAATGGTGTCCTTCGAGGACCATGCACCGAATGTGAAAGCAAATCCATTACCCGCCCATGGGAACTCTTCTGTGAATATGGTGGATGGTTGTCCTGGAGAGTTTAAGGTTTTTGATGTGCGTTTTATTCGGAGATCCTTGGTGCAGATGCATAAGGATGTTTGTTTGGTAAGTGATTGTGAACATGAACATGACGGTTGTATTATCTGTAGCATTAACCCGAGGGGTTGTGAAGTTGTGAAAAGGGACATCCAGCGACTGATGGATGAAGGCATGATTCAAATTGTTCAATCCCATCATGTAGATGACGATGTAAATGTCATAGTGCCCATTTTCAAGCAGCCAGAGAGATTGGTAATTCAGTACGACAGCAACAACAGTAACAATGTCAGCATTATATCAGATTCGTCGTTGGTTATACGGTTAGCGGGCCCAATCCGTATTCATCTGATAAAGCTATGCCGTATCAGTATAATGCTACAATGATAGAAGGTGGTCAAGAGGTCCCGTTGCCTACGACTAGCTCTGTGGTGAGAATTGCTGATGTTACCAAGGTGACCCGCAGTGGTTGAGTGTTTGGGTCGGTGTTCCCAAAGGATAAAGAAGAATCAGTTGTTGGAAAGAAGGTGGAAGTGCCTGTTGTAGATCCAGTTGGTACTTCAAAAGGTGAGTCTGGTGAATCCAGCGATTTGAAGGCTAACGATGATGATGAGGTACTTCGATTGATCAAAAGGAGTGAGTTTAATATGGTGGAGCAGCTGCTCCAAACCCCCTCAAAAATCTCAGTGTTGTCTCTGCTCATGAACTCTGAAGCGCACAGAGAAGCATTGCAAAGAGTTCTGGAACAATCTTTTGTAGAACATGATGTTACAGTGGATCAATTCGATCATATCATGGCTAACATCACTTCTTGCAATAATCTTAGCTTCTGTGATGAAGAACTCCCTGAGGAGGGCATAAATCATAATCTGGCTTTGCATATTTTTATGAATTGCAAAAAGGATGCTTTGTCAAATGTGATTTTTTGACATCGGGTCGTCACTGAATGTGCTACCGAAGTTAACTCTGTCAAAGTTTTCATACCAAGGAACGCCTATGAGGTATAGTAGTGTAATCGTTAAAGCTTTTAACGGTTCGCGCAAAACGGTTATTGGTGTAAGAACAAAAATAGTTCTACAATAGATTCCAAGATTTTGATGATAACAAAGGATGAAACCAAAAATGGAACTCTAACGAAAAGTTCTAAAGTGTGCAGGACTCTAAACAAGAAGAAAGGAATCTGATCACGTCATCAGATACAGAATCAAATCAGATACAAATTACCAGAAGATCAGAAGCATCTGAAGAAGAAACACGCTCTAAAAGTTCTGACTCTGAGCAAAACAGCATATCAGAATATCAGAAGCATCTGAAGAAGAAGCGCGCTCTAGACGTTCTGACCCTGAGAAACGGTATATCAGAATTCCAGAAGCTCTCAACTTCATCTGAAGACAACATCAGAACTCTAAGGAATCAGAACTATCAGAAGCTCTGAAGCCACATCTCAAGATCTCAGATTAATAGAGTAACGCAGACTCTGATAATGGATTTCCTTATCCAGAAAGAGTAACAGCAACTTTAACTTCAAATGAAAAGAAACTATATTCGGAAAGAAGTTATTCAGGGAGACAAACTTGTTATGGCAAGAAACAACGAAGTTATGGCATTAAACTCTCATCAAGACTAAATATCTGCCATCACTACAACGGTCGTTTTTCACCTCTATATAAAGAACGACGAACCTCATTGAGAGATACACCTGAACGCACAGAATTACTCTACTCTCTCTCTAATCTTTCACGAGCTTTTGCTCATAAAGTGAAACCTCTTATCTGCTCTAATTGTTGTAATACTTGCTTTATCCTAGAAGCACTCTAGATTACAAATTTTGTTTTTATCTCAATTGTTTTAATTCCTCAAGTGACTCTGCGCAGTCTGTATGCTTGAGAGGACTAAGAGATCCTTCTCTTAGACGTTGATTGTAATAATCTTTCAAGATTAGTGGATTAAGTCCTTGTTGAAGGCGAAATCACCTTGGCCGGGTGGACTGGAGTAGCTTTGTGTTATAAGCGAACCAGTATAAAATCCTGTGTGATTTTATTTTTGAAAAAACGCTTATTTTCCAAAACAATTCAAACCCCCCTTTCTTGTTTTTCTCACCTTCAATTGGTATCAGAGCTTCGGCTCTGTTATTGATTTTCCAATCAAACACATAACCGAGTAGAGAGACAGTTACAATGCTAAACCTCCTGTTTTTGATGGAGAGAAATTCGATTACTGGAAAGATAGAATTGAAAGTTTCTTTCTAGGCTATGACGCTGATCTCTAGGACATTGTCACAGATGGATACACACCTCCTGTAACAAATGCTGGAGTTGAAGTTCCCATAAGTAAGATGTCAGATGATCAGAAGCGCGTATTCAAGAATCATCACAAAGGAAGAACGATACTTCTTAACGCCATATCCTATAATGAGTACGAAAAAATCACCAACAGGGAAACAGCTAAAGATATACTTGATTCTCTAAAGATGACTCATGAAGGAAACTCTCAGGTCAAAGAAACAAAGGCTCTGGCTCTAATCCAGAAGTATGAAGCCTTCAAAATGGAGGATGACGAAGCCATAGAGGTAATGTTCTCTAGATTCCAAACTCTTATTGCAGGTCTCAAAGTTCTAGACAAAGGATACACAACTGCAGACCACGTCAAAAAGATAGTCAGAAGCTTGCCAAAGAAGTGGAGACCCATGGTCACTGCTTCGAAGCTGTCAAAGGATCTGAACAACATCAGTCTTGAAGAGCTTGTCAGTTCCCTCAGAAGCCATGAGATAGAACTAGAGGAAGATGAGCCTCAGAAGAAGAACAAGTCTGTAGCATTAAAGTCCAGATCTGAAAGACGCAAATCTGACAGAAACAAAGCATTCCAGGCCGAAACAGAAGATGCGGATGACTCTGAACAGGAAGATTCTGATGATGAAGAAGAATTGTCCCTTCTGACCAGAAGAGTTAAACAACTCTGGAAAAAGGGGAACAACAACTTCAGAAGACCAAGACCCAGAGGGGATCGATCAGAATCAACCTCAAAAGGTAAAACTAACAAAGATGTTACTTGTTATGAATGTAAAGAAACAGGTCACTACAGGAATGAATGCCCCAAGCTAAACAAAGACAGCTCAAGAAAAGAAAGCTTCAAGAAAAATCCCCTCAGAACCAAGAAGGGATTAATGGCTACCTGGGATGAAAGTGAATCTGACTCATCAGAATTTGACGCTGATGAACAGGCCAATATGGTGTTCATGGCTACCACATCCAGGAACAGTTCAGATGAAGAATCTGAATCAGAAGAGGTATTCACTGAACTCTCTTGATCTGACTTAGAATCATGCTTGTCTGAAACTCTTAGCTCATATCAGAAACTAAAACAAAAATTTAAAGCAATAAAAGGCTGTCTTGAAGAAAAATTTGAAGAATGTGGCAAACTTGAGATGACAATTCTAGAACTCAAAGATGAAAACAAAGTTTTAACATCACTAAAAGATGCAGCAAAGAAAAATTGTTTAAAACTAGAAGAAGCGTTATCTCAAGCTCCACAGACTTCAAATACGATAATTTATAAATACGAAAAAGCCTTTCAAAAGTTTCTGAAAAATGGGATAGGAAGGAATGTAATGGCATCCATGAATTATGGAGTCAGTCAAAACAATAGAAAAAGAATTGGGTATGATCCTAGGGAAGATAAAACTTTTACTAGTGACCAACTTAAATCTCCATTTTCATATCACTATACACACACACAAGAGCAAAACTTTGAAAATGCTAGAAAACCCAAAGTGGGAAGAAACTCTGGGAAAACTAATCAGAAAGGACCCAAGAGACTCTGGGTACCAAAAGATAAGATTGTTTATGTTGCATATATCTTATGCATCAAAGTTCAAACACCAGTCATGGTACCTGGACTCTGGATGCTCGCGACACATGACGGGAAGAAAGTCTATGTTCCAAAGCCTGGAACTTAAAGACGTTGGATTCGTAGGCTTCAGAGGAGATCAGAAAGGAAGGATCAGAGGCTCCGGAACTATTGGTAATGGTACTCTTCCCTCTATATCTGATGTCCTTTACGTAGAAGGATTAATGCATAATTTGTTATCCATAAGTCAATTAAGTGATAACGGTTATGATGTGATCTTTAACCAAAATACATGTAAAGCCATAAATCAAAACAATGGCTCTGTCCTATTCACAGGCAAGAGGAAAAACAATATTTATAAAATCAATCTTTCTGATTTAAAAGAACAAAATGTGAAATGTCTGATGTCTATTCACGAAGAGCAATGGGTATGGCATAGACGCTTGGGCCACATTAGCATGAGGAAATTATCTCAGCTAAATAAACTCGAGTTAGTCAGAGGCCTACCTAAACTGAAGTTCTCTTCAGATGCTCTATGTGAAGCATGTCAGAAAGGAAAATTTTCAAAAACATCTTTCAAAAATAAAACTATTGTTACTACCTCTATGCCTCTGGAACTTCTTCACATTGATCTATTTGGTCCTGTGAAAACAGCATCAGTCAATGGAAAGAAGTACGGACTAGTCATTGTTGATGACTTCAATCGCTGGACATGGGTGAAATTCCTAAAACACAAGAGTGAGTCTCACTCTGTATTCACTAGTTTCTGCTCCAAAGTGCAAAAAGAATTTGACTCTAAAATTGTCAGAGTCAAAAGTGATCATGGTGGGGAATTCGAAAATAAATCCTTTGAGGAATTATTTGACTCTAATGGAATATCCCATGATTTCTCCTGCCCTAGAACTCCAAAACAAAATGGAATTTGTAGAGAGGAAGAATAGGACACTCCAAGAGATGGCCAGAACTATGATCAACGAAACTAATGTGGCTAAGCACTTTTGGGCCGAAGCTGTAAATACAGCGTGTTACATTCAGAATAGAATCTCCATTAGACCTATTCTGGAAAAGACTCCCTATGAACTGTGTAAAGGAAGGAAACCAAACATATCATATTTTCATCCATTTGGATGTTCTTGCTTTATTTTAAACACTAAAGAACATCTGAACAAGTTTGATTCCAAAGCACAGAAAGGTATTATGTTAGGATACTCAGAACGCCCTAAAGGCTACAGAGTATACAATACAGAAACCAAAATTGTGGAAGAATCAATTCATGTCAGATTTGACGATAAGCTTGACCCTGAAAAGTCAAAGCTAGTTGAAAATTTTGCAGATTTAGAAATCACTCTTGCAGGATCTGACAAAGCTCTAGAAGCAACTGGCATTCAGAATTCTGAGGAAATTAATCTTCCATTAATCCCCAAGAAAGCTAAAAGTCGCCTCAACGTATCTGAAGAATTGATTCTGGGCAACAAGGACGAACCTGTCAAAACCAGATCTACCTTCAGGACTTCTGAAGAGACTCCTCTGGGACTAGTGTCTCTGATAGAGCCTACGTCCTGTGATGAAGCACTTCAAGATAACGACTAGGTTCAAGCCATGCAAGAAGAATTAGATCAATTCACAAAGAATGATGTCCGGGATCTTGTTCCCAAGCCCAGAGGCACTCACGTTATCGGAACCAGATGGGTATTCAGAAACAAGCTGAACGAGAAAGGAGAAGTCGTCAGAAACAAAGCTCGACTGGTAGCTCAAGGTTGCAGTCAACAAGAAGGTATTGACTACAATGAAACCTTTGCTCCAGTCGCAAGGTTAGAATCTATTCGTCTTCTTGTATCTTTCGCTATAAACCATTCTATTAAATTATATCAAATGGATGTCAAGAGCGCATTCCTTAATGGTTATATATTAGAAGAAGTGTATGTCAACCAACCTCCAGGTTTTGATAATCCAAATTTTCCTGAACATGTTTTTAAACTTAAAAAATCTCTATATGGACTTAAACAAGCTCCTAGAGCTTGGTATGAACGTTTAAGTAACTTTCTTCTGGAACACAATTTTATCAGAGGGAAAGTTGACTCCACACTCTTCTGTAAGAACATCAACAATGATCTCATGATATGCCAGATATACGTTGATGATATTATTTTTGGTTCAGCTAACGCCTCTGTTTGTCAAGAATTCTCTGAGTTAATGAAGGCAGAATTTGAAATGAGCTTAATGCAAGAACTAAAGTTCTTTCTGGGAATTCAAATTAACCAAACATCAGAAGTCATGTACGTTCATCAAAGCAAATACATAAAAGATGTTCTGAAGAAATTTGACATGGCTGAATGCAACACTGCAAAGACTCCCATGCATCCAACATGCATTCTTGAAAAGGAAGAAGTCAGTAAAAAGGTTTGTCAGAAGCTCTATCGTGGTATGATAGGCTCCCTTCTCTATCTGACTGCTACTCGATCTGATATTCTCTTTAGTGTCTGTCTATGTGCCAGATTCCAATCAGATCCTAGAGAAACTCACTTAACAGCAGTTAAGAGAATTTTCAAATATCTGAAAGGAACTCCTAACCTGGGCCTGATGTATGAGAAAACATCAGAGTATAGACTTTCTGGTTCCTGTGATGCAGATTACGCAGGAGATAGATTGGAACGAAAAAGCACATCTGGAAATTGTCAGCTCCTGGGAAACAATCTGATATCCTGGGCAAGCAAAAGGCAATCAACTATCGCCCTATCCACGGCAGAAGCAGAATACATCTCAGCATCACTGTGCACCACTCAGATGCTCTGGATGAAGAATTAGTTAGAAGATCTGCAAATCTTCGAGAGTAACATTCCTATCTTTTGTGACAATACTGCTGCTATTTGTTTAAGTAAGAATCCCATTCTACACTCTAGAGCTAAGCACATTGAAATAAAAAATCATTTTATCAGAGACTATGTTCAGAAAGGGATAGTAACATTGAAGTTCATTGATACAGATCATCAATGGGCAGATATATTTATTAAGCCTTTAGCTGAAGATAGATTTCTCTTTATCTTAGAAAATCTGAACAATCAAAACTGCCCTGAATAAAATGTGCCTCTGAAGTTGTAAAATGAGACTCTGACATAAACAAATAAGATTCTGCCTCTGACTCTGATACTTCTACCTAGTTAAGAAGCTATATGAGTTAGAAATCTCCAGGAACCATTCGTTTGGTATTCCTGAAGATCAGATAAAGCAAACACGTGGAGTGACTTGCGTCTAACCTTGCAACTTCTAGACAGCTGTCTAGCAGTAATCAAGGAACAAACTCTTGAGATCTCCTCGAGCAGTGTGCATACTGTTGGGATTAGACATTCATTAATGAGCCATAATCATTTCTCCCTCTAAACGTGTTAACTTGGTTTTTGTGTTATACTCTGATTTGCGTGTCGTTTTGCATGCGTTTCTTTTGGATATTTAAACACTCCTCTCACACTTCACACACACTTCACTCACTCACTTGTTCAACCCAAGTTCTCTCAGACATTTCTGCAAACAGTTCATCTTCATCTCGTTCTTCATCAACAATGGATTCTCAACAACAATCTGTGTTCAACTATTCTCATCAAATGAACTCCAGCAACGCAACTCAAAGCACAAGCATCTCTACTCCAACCGTTACAGGCGTAACTACAACACCAGTATACAAGGAGCCTCACATTCTTGACCGTGAGCCTCATATAAATCTTGCAACTCCTTTCGAGAAACTGGACATGCTGTGTGAATCCCTGGTGGATTTTAACAACATGAAGAGAAATGGAGTAGACCTCACTGAAGAACTTCATCAACAAGGTTGGGGAAACTATTTTCAATGCCTCTACGGTCCAGTTTACCCAAATCTTATTAAGGAATTCTGGAGGTTTGCTGATGCTGACGATCATTTCATCGTCTCCTACGTCTTGGGTGTAAAAATAGTGATAACTGAAAAGTCAATCGTTGCCTTGCTGAACATGGAAAAAGCTAGAGGTAGAAGAATTTACAACATAAATCCCAGGGCGAAATACATTGCTCATGAAATCAATCCCATAATCTTCAAACTCAACACAGAAGGAAATCCCTCAAAGAACAAGGAACTACATCAGAATCTCCGGGTGTGGCTCAAAATCATTCTGGGAACTATTCATCATCGCCCAGCATCAAACTCATCAGATTACATCAATACAGATCAAAAATGTATTCTGTATTGTATTCAGAAAGGTCTGAAGCTTTGCCTCCCAGCACTCCTCTTCAAATACCTCAGAGATTCTGTACGGGAAACCAGGAATAACATGAAATCTAGAACTTACATTCCTCTGGGAAGACTCCTCTCAGATGTGCTGATAGAAAATGGTCTCGTGGACCATCTGATTAAACACAAACTCATGGAAGACTTAGCAATAGAAACTGGAAGGCCTCTGAACTCCAGGAATCTGAAGAGCATGGGGATTCTGGAGAAGATTCACGTTAAACCTACTCTGGACACTTCTTGGGAAGCCTTAAAAGATCAGAGGGATATACCAAATGGTCTATGTAAGTTCTACAGGGATGAACCCAAAGAGGCAATTCTCCACTATCTCCAACGTCTGAAGGATGAAGGAGTGGACATCTCAGATTTCAGATTGAGCGAAGGTATCGAAGGCGAAGAAAGCAAAGCTAGGGGAATCCTCTGAATCAAGACCTTCAGCACCTCTGCAAGAGTCTTCTGGTAAGTCTGCCTCTACTGCTCCCTCTGTACAGCAACTTGCTTCTTCTACTCCTCTACCAACACACATCTACACCACATCTGAAACCCCTCCTTCAACAACCAGAACATCTCAACCACTCCCCAAATTCAACCTTGCCAATACCTCCTTACCCATATCTGAAGCCGAAGAAATGAATCAAACCACTTCCTCATCCTTAGCCCCAGAATCACCTCCCTACTTTGTCATTTCCTCTGACACAAAACCCTCTGACCCCGCTTCTCCCACTCTAGCCCAACTTCAATCCCTAAACCGTAATTCACAACAACCACAACAACCTCCACCTGAACTTGAAGTAACTTCACCACCAACAGAACAACCAACCGTCACTCCATCTGAAGTTCAACCCTCTGACCTCCATACCTCTGACATTACCCCTCCAAACACTTCCGCTGAACCTCCAACTCTCAACCTAAGCCCTCCAAACTCTCCCCCTCAACCATCTGAACCAGACCATTCCCTGCCAACCCTAGAGGAAGCAATTATGCTGTTTGCAGGAGCATCAGTTGAAAAGGTCAAGTCTCTGACCATCAACTCTAGTATCAGTGATGATTCTGACTCTGTTAGGACACACTGGAACAGAGTCATTGACTGGATGACATTTGAGGCCTTTAAACTGAAGCACATCTCTGAGCAAGTCAGAAACGACTTCATCAGAGACGCTGAGGCAAGACTACAGGAGCGCTTGGCCAGAGAAGCTGAAGAAGAAGCCAGAAGGAAACAAGAAGAAGAAAGAGCAAGAAAATCAGAACTTCAAAGGGTGCGGGAAGCTGAAACCAAAGCTCTAGCTGATGCTGCTGCAGCTGCTGCTGCTGCTGAAGCTGAAGCAAAGGCTGCTGGTGAAGCTAAAGGTAAAGCCGCTGAAGAACAGCATGCTCTGACTCAGGGGAAGTCCTCTACTTTTGCCCCTCTGGTTCTGAAGACCCTTGAGGAGCTTCAGAAATAGCAGAAGGAAGTCCGAGCCAGATTGGATCAACAGGACACAGTCAACGCCAACATCCAGAATCTGCTGACTCAACTACTTCAGAGAATGCCTCCACCTCCCAACCCTTAGGCACTTAGGATTTTTTTGCTTGTTGCTTTTCTTACTTTTTGTCTCTGATGCTTTTGCTCGTATCCGAATATATCTACATATTTTTCTTCCTGCTTATTATTTTGTTCAAGTCTTTTTGATTCTGACAAAAAGGGGGAGAAATCAAATAGCTCTGATGAAATTGACTAATGCCCTAAGCACTCTGCAAACATATTATTCTCTAAAATAAATCTATCTAATACTTGACTTAAGAAATTGCAGAAAGGTATCGAGAAACTTCATTGCTTGGAAGCTCTGGTAAGAACTTCTGAACTCCCTAGCCTATCTCAGGGGGAGCTCACTTCTATCTGATCTGATAAACTCTTAATTTTTGAATGTTTCATCTGTCATTTGAATTTGTTTTGTCATCATCAAAAAGGGGGAGATTGTAAGAACAAAAATAGTTCTACAACAGATTCCAAGATTTTGATGATAACAAAGGATGAAACCAAAAATGGCACTCTAACGAAAAGTTTTAAGGTGTGCAGAACTCTAAACAAGAAGAAAGGAATCTGATCACGTCATCAGATACAGAATCAAATCAGATACAAATTACCAGAAGATCAGAAGCATCTGAAGAAGAAACGCGCTCTAAAAGTTCTTACTCTGAGCAAAACAGCATATCAGAATATCATATGCATCTGAAGAAGAAGCGCGCTCTAGACGTTCTGACCCTGAGAAACGGTATATCAGAATTCCAGAAGCTCTCAACTTCATCTGAAGACAACATCAGAACAATAAGGAATCAGAACTATCAGAAGCTCTGAAGCCACATCTCAAGATCTCAGATTAACAGAGTAACGCAGACTCTGATAATGGATTTCCTTATCTAGAAAGAGTAACAGCAACTTTAACTTCAAATGGAAAGAAACTATATTTGGAAAGAATTTATTTAGGGAGACAAACTTGTTATGGCAAGAAACAACGAAGTTATGGAATTAAACTCTCATCAAGACTAAATATCTGCCATCACTACAACGGTCGTTTTTCACCTCTATATAAAGAACGACGAACCTCATTGAGAGATACACCTGAACGCACAGAATTACTCTACTCTCTCTCTAATCTTTCACGAGCTTTTGCTCATAAAGTGAAACCTCTTATCTGCTCTAATTGTTGTAATACTTGCTTTATCCTAGAAGCACTCTAGATTACAAATTCTGTTTTTATCTCAATTGTCTTAATTCCTCAAGTGACTCTGCGCAGTCTGTATACTTGAGAGGACTAAGAGATCCTTCTCTTAGACGTTGGTTGTAATAATCTTTCAAGATTAGTGGATTAAGTCCTTGTTGAAGGCGAAATCACCTTGGCCGGGTGGACTGGAGTAGCTTTGTGTTATAAGCGAACCAGAATAAAATCCTGTGTGATTTTATTTTTGCAAAAACGCTTATTTTCCAAAACAATTCAAACCCCCCTTTCTTGTTTTTCTCACCTTCAATTGGTGAAGTGGACCTTCCAGTTAAGATAGGTCCGAGTGATTTTCAAACCCCCCTTAGCTTGTGATTATTGGTGGGGATAAAGCGCTTTTGGTTAGCCACTTGTCATCTTTCTCTTATGTTGAAGCTGAGGATGAGGTTGGAACTCCGTTCCAAGCCTTATCTATTGTTGTTGAAAGGAGAGTTGGGGAACATATGTCCTCATTGAAAGATGCTAAGAAGATTGTGGAAGAAGGCGATTTTGATTAGTGGGTGCGCATGGTAGAAGCCTCTGACAACAAAGGCAGAACCGGTTTGGGGTTCCAGAAAGGTTCATCAACCGTAAGGTCTGAAGATATGCAACTTAGCTTCCGTAGCGGAGGGTTCATTCATGGAAATGAACAACACTTAGCTGCTGTGCTAGAGGATGATGAAGAGGAAGACTGCACCAATTTTGTGACGCATGGAAAGGCTTGCAACAATTGGACTACTGTTGATATTCTTGTTATTTTGCATCGATCTAAGTAATTGATTTTATATGTTTTAAAAATCCTTCTCCTATGCCTAAGGGAGAAGTGAACATTGTTTGGGCATTTTCAAATTGATCATTAATAAAATTAATTCTATTCATCCACATCTATGATGTCTTGTTTTTACTTTTTGATTTATTCTGAAAATGGTAATCACAAAAAAACATAAATAAACAATATAATTATCCATCTGCATAATATTTGGTCACAAATCTATTTCTCTTAATCAAAATATCATATCATTATGCAGGTTGGTTCCTAACCCCATTGAATACAATGATCATTCTCCTTTTCTAAAATTTGAATTCCCTGTGTTTGAAGCCGAGGAGGAAAGTGATGTAGAAGTGAGTGATGAATTATCTCGTCTTCTTGAGCAAGATGGAAGTACCATTCAGTTGTTCGAAGAGCAGATTGAGTTTGTCAACTTGGGTTCCGAGGATGATGTGAAGGAAGTCAAGATTGGGTCTCGACTGTGTCCAAATGTCAAGAAGGGGTTGATTGATCTTCTTCGAGAGTATTCAGATGTGTTTGCTTGGTCCTATCAAGAAATGCGTGGTTTGGATTCTGAGATTGTGGAGCATAGATTACCGTTGAAGCCAGAATGCCCGCCAGTCAAGCAGAAATTGAGAAGAACGCATCCTGATATGGTTGTGAAGATCAAAGAGGAAGTGCAGAAACAGATTGACGACGGTTTCCTTGTGACCGCTGAGTATCCGCAATGGGTGGCCAATATTGTGTCTGTGCCGAAGAAAGATGGAAAAGTCCGCATGCGTGTCGACTATAGAGATTTGAATAAAGCCAGTCTGAAAGATGATTTCCCTCTACCACACATTGATATGTTGGTAGACAATATTGCTAAATTTAAAGTTTTTTTGTTTATGGACGGATTTTTTGGATATAATCAGATCAAGATGGCACCCGAAGATATGGAGAAGACCATATTCATTACACCTTGGGGAACATTCTGTTATAGAGTGATGCCTTTCGGTTTAAAGAATGCTGGTGCAACTTACCAAAGAGCAATGACTACTCTTTTTCATGATATCATGCATAAAGAGATTGAAGTTTATGTCGATGACATGATTGCTAAATCAATTGAGGAAGAGGAACATGTTGAGCATTTGTTGAAGCTATTCTAGCGTTTGAGGAAGTAGAAACTCCGCTTGAATCCCAATAAGTGTACTTTTGGGATTCGTTCTGGTAAGTTATTGGGCTTTATTGTCAGCGAGAAGGGTATAGAAGTTGATCCTTCCAAGGTCAAAGCAATACAAGAGATGCATGCGCCCAAAACTGAGAAGCAAGTCAGAGGTTTTCTCGGTCGCTTGAATTATATCTCCAGATTCATTTCCCACATGACTGCCACATGTGCCCCTATATTCAAGCTTCTTCAGAAAGATCAGTCTTGTGATTGGATCGAAGACTACCAGAAAGCGTTTGACAGTATCAAAGAATATCTGCTTGAGCCTCTGATTTTGTCTCCACCTGTTGAAGGAAGACCGTTGATCATGTATTTGGCTGTGCTTGATGAGAGTATGGGTTTTGTTCTTGGCCAGCAAGATGAGACTGGAAAGAAAGAATTTGCAATTTACAACCTCAGTAAGAAGTTCACCGACTGTGAGACTCGGTATTCTATGCTTGAGAAGACTTGTTGCGCATTGGCTTGGGCTGCTAAGCGTCTGTGTCAATATATGTTGAATCATACCACGTGGTTTATATCCAAAATGGTGCCAATCAAGTATATATTTGAGAAGTCTGCTTTAACTGGGAGGATTGCCCGTTGGCAGATGTTGCTATCAGAGTATGATATTGAATACCGATCTCAGAAAGCGATCAAAGGTAGTATCTTGGCTGATCATTTACCAGTCGGTGTAGTATGACTTTCCTAATGAAGAGATTTTGTACTTGAAAATGAAATATTGTGATGAACCATTGCTTGAAGAAGGGCCAGAACCTGGTTCCCGTTGGGGCATGGTATTTGATGGAGCTGTTAATCAGTATAGTAATGGCATTGGGGAAGTGATCATTACTCCTCAAGGAACGCATCTACCATTTATAGATATATTGACTTTCAAGTGTACAAGCAACATGGAAGAATATGAAGCTTGCATTATGGGGCTTGAAGAGGCCATGAATCTCATAATCAAGTATTTAGATGTCTTTGGAGATTCAGCTTTGGTTGTGAATCAGATCAAAGGGGAATGGGAGACAAATCAACCTGGTTTAATACCATATAGAGATTATGCGAGGAGGATTTCAACTTTCTTTACAAAGGTTGAATTTCATCATATCCCTCGAGATGAGAACCGAATGGCAGATGCTCTTGCAACACTAGCGTCAATGATTGTGGTGAAGTATTGGAATGAGGTTCCCAATTTGTCTGTAATGCGTCTTGATAGGCCAGCCCATGTGTTTGCTGTTGAAGAGGTCAAAGACGAGAAGCTGTGGTATTATGACATCAAATCTTTCCTCCAAAGTCAGATTTTCCCACCTGGGGCATCTTTGAAAGATAAGAAGACTTTGAGAAGATTAGCTGGTAATTTCTACTTGAATGGTGATATATTGTACAAGAGAAACTTCGACATGGTTTTGCTCAGATGCGTGGATAGACACAAAGTATACTTTTTGTTGTCTGAAGTGCATGAAGGTTCCTTTAGTACTCATTCCAATGGACACGCAATGGCAAAGAAGATGTTGCGAGCAGGTTACTATTGGCTGACAATGGAATCTGACTATTGCAAATTTGTGAAGAAGTGCCACAAGTGTCAAATTTATGCTGATAAGATTCATGTTCCTCTGACACTATTGAATGTTATTTCTTCCCTATGGCCCTTCTCCATGTGGGGAATTGATATGATCGGGATGATTGAGCCCAAAGCTTAGAATGGACATCGTTTCATTCTGGTGGCAATTGACTACTTCACAACATGGGTTGAAGCGGCATCGTATGCAAATGTAACCAAGCAAGTTGTTGTAAGGTTTATCAAGAATCAGATCATATGCCGTTATGGTGTGCCAAGCAAGATCATTACTGACAATGGATCAAACTTGAATAACAATATGGTGGAAGCTCTTTGCAAAGATTTTAAAATTGCACATCATAATTCTTCTCCCTACAGACCTAAGATGAATGGGGATGTCGAAGCTGCGAATAAGAACATTAAGAAGATTATTCAAAAGATGGTTGTCACATATAAGGATTGGCATGAGATGCTCCCGTTTGCTTTGTATGAGTATCGTACATCCATCCGCACTTCAACAGGGGCAACCCCTTTTTCTCTTGTATATGGTATGGAAGCAGTGCTCCCCGTAGAGGTAGAGATTCCTTCATTGCGAGTGCTCATGGAAGCCAAGTTGACTGAGGCTGAATGGTGTCAAACTAGGTTTGACCAGTTGAATTTGATTGAAGAGAAGAGATTGACTGCCATGTGTCATGGTCAGTTATATCAGCAAAGAATGAAGAAAGCTTTTGATAAGAAGGTCAGACCTCATGTGTTTAGAAAAGGTGACCGCGTGCTCAAGAAGATCCTGTCGTTCAAACCAGATTCTAGGGGGAAATGGACTCCCAATTATGAAGGCTCATGTGCTGTTAAGAGAGCCTTTTTATGAGGTGCTTTGAATCTTACAACTATGGATGGTGAAGAGTTCACTCGTCTTGTGAATGCAGATGCAGTCAAGAAATACTTCGCCTAAAAAAAGAAAAGAACAACTCGCTAAGTTGAAAACCCGAAAGGGCGACTTATGCAAAAATGAGCGTCTCGGTGGATTGAAAACCCGAAAGGGTGATCCACGAAAAAATTAGAGACATAAAACAGAAAGAAATTTCCCGATAAGTTGAGTACCCCAGCTTGGGGCAATTTATGAAAAAAATAGGGATTATGGCAAGTAATTGCAGTCTGCTGATCGACCAGTATCGGGAAGACCTTAGTGGAGCACAAGGGTTGACATTGATTCATCATCCCAGTAGCGGTCAAGAGCACCGTGGATATCAAGGGTTGGTAGAATGATTAAGGATCATTTGTATTCAATATAACCCTTTTCCATGTAAATTACCATCTTCAACTTTGTAAAAATCTATGGAGTCTTGTCATTTACAGACTACCATCCCATTAAATAAAGTTAAGCTTTTGTCCAATTATTTCTACTCTTATTTACTTCAGCCAATAGTTTAAATTTTATTATGATCATTTTGGAAAACTAAAATTTTTAATCAAAATCATTTTTTTCTTAAAACATATAAAAGCAAAAAAAAATTGAAGCAATTAAAAGGAAGTATCAACAACACTTTAAAGAATAACAAGTCCTTGAGTGCGAAACATCAGAGGTTCCCCAAGCAGTTAACCCTTTGGGTATCCCTAGTTTTTTGTGTTAATCTGGTTCCCCTACGGAGTGTTTGTTCCCTAACGGAGTTCCGATTCTTTTCCTCAACTGAGTTGGTTGATTCAGTACCTTGCAACGTGTTATTTCCCCGACAGTGTTTCTGTGTTCCCTAACGAAGATCGCGTTTCTTCAGCAGGGTTGATCTTTAGTAGAGTGAGATGTTTTCCCCAGTAGATCGCATTGGTTTCCCCACCACTCACCACCCGAATCGCTCCCAGTCAGAGTTTCCTCCTGGTTTTGAGCAGTTGTTTTGTGTTTATCTTCTGTATGGTTGTCTCCCATTTGATATGGTTTTGACCTAAAATTCCCTGCAGACTCGATAACTTCTCCTCTCCTCAGCAGATCTCTTCCCTCGGCTAGATTTGAGCCTTTGGTTTGTTGATTTCTCTATTCTCCAGCAGTTGTCTCTCTCTTTTTGTGGATTGACCGAGGATTGTATCGATGATTCAAATCATGTGCGACACCTTTGTATCCTTTGTGATCGTTTTGTCAGCATAATCATCATATATATACATATACATATACATTCATATAATTTTATAATTGCATATTTTCATCATCATATCTGTTTAACTTGTAGGTTGAGATTCTCATTCTCTGTTATGGAGGTACTTTATCCCCACACGAACCTCGGTGTTTGTCCTCCCTCAATTGTAGAGCGTCATCTCCTTAGGCAGAAAGACTTTAACCTTTCTCATCTTCCCTACTGAGTTGTTTCCTCATGGATGATTATTACTTCAGTTTCCTTCCCAGTTGATTATCTGGATGGAACCACTCCCCTTGGGTTATGTCCTCATTGGGTTGAGTCTTGATTGACTGTTTCTTTCTAGCTCTTACCTAGATAGATGCTTTGAGTCTCCTAAGAGCTTATCACCCAGTAACTAGTAATATTCTTCTTAGTTTGTAGTTTGTTACTTCTTGCCGAATACCCAGCAAAAGTGCCCCTGTTTTCCCAGCAGTGGAGTTCCCAGTAGATTCATTTGTTTCTGATTCCCCATCAAGTATATCCTTGATATGCTCATCCTAACTGGTGATGGATATCTTTCTCTCCCCTGCCTGAGTCTATCCTTGATATGTTCATCCTAACCGATGACGGATATTCTCATTTGTGGTATTCTACCCAGTAAAAAGATAGTTGTAAGCCCTATTGTGTTCCCCAGAGAGTTAATCCTTGATATGTTCATCCTAACCGATGACGAGTTTCCTTCTCTTTGTGGTATTCTACCCAGTAAAGGTAGTTGTAAACCCTACTTTCTCCCGCAGAGTCTATCCTTGATATGTTCATCCTAACCGGTGACAGATTTTCTCTTTGATGGTATTCTATCCAGTAACTGATAGATGTAATTCCTATTTTCTCCCCTCACAGAGTCTATCCTTGATATGTTCATCTTAACCGATGATGGATTTTCTCTTTGATGGTCTTCTATCCAGCATTCGATAGATGTAATTCCTACTTTTTATTCAGTTGGTTTATCCTTGATATGTTCATCTTAATCGATGACGGATATCCTCCTTGATAGTCTCAGGCAAGTTTATCCTTGATATGTTCATCTTAATCGATGATGGATTCTCTTCCCTGTTGAGTCTATCCTTGATAGGTTCATCCTAACCGATGACTGATATTCTCACCTTTGGTCTTCTGCCTAGTAACTGGTAGTTATAAATCCTATTTTCTGCAGTTTTCCCCAGCAAGGTTATTCTTACCCAGTAACTGGTAATGAATACTCCCTCTTGGCATTTCCTCAGCGAGTCATCCTTGATATGTTCATCCTAACCGATGATGGGTTCCCTCTCTGTCAGATCTTTATTATCTCTTTACCCAGTAACAAGTAGTATATAATAGATTTCTTCTCCTTCTGTGTTGAAGTTTATTTCTTCCCCAGTTGAGTTAAGTACGTGTTTCCTTAGTGAAATCGCTTTTCATGCATAGTTCGAGTACTTCAGTTTTATCCCGACTTACTCGCTTTCCCTACAGATGTTTTGTTTCCCCGGCTATATCTTTCCATTTTGTATGGAATTCCTCTAGTCCCCCAGCAGTTTTAAGTTGTAGCCTGGCCTACGCATAACCCTTTTATCCCCCAGAGTCTCTATCTTCCCAGTGAGTTTTCCTTACGAAATGCATTATACTCCTGCGTACTTTCGGTCTCTCTGATTTCTTTTCCTTCGTGGCAATATTTCCCCACAAAGAATTTACTTTTACATTCATATCATATGCATTATGAGGTCTCTTAGGGACCAAAATTTGTTTCTATATGTTGTTATTTAAGCCCATTCTACTGAGTTGACATGAACATTTTAACCTTCGCCTCCTCAGTTAGAATGTCCTTAAATAAGGGCAGCTGTAAGACCCCAATTTGGACCCTAAGATCCCTCATGCAATTTCATCATAAGCATTAGCATTGGGATCATACCTTGGCATCCTCCTTACCCCTCTTTCATTGGGTTTGTTTTGGGAGAGATCACCAAGCACTATGTGATTGTATCATACTTATATATCATCATTTTACTAACCAAAATTCCAAAATATGTCTTTGCATTTGCCTAACTCTTTTGTAGGTGGGGCATGATCTCCATTGATCTATCAAGTTTATATCTAGGGTTTCAGGCCCTCATGACAAAGAGCACAACCATGAATTGATCCAATAATGGTTATGAGCATCATATATGACTTCCATTGATTCCTACATGTTATATTGATCAAATTTTCTTCAAGAGTTTGGAGGTGATTTGCCTTGGAAACCCTAGTTTGACTGGGTATCTTGAGTAACTTCTCCAACAAGATATCTCACCAATTGATCAAATTTCTCAAGGGACACTTAAAAATTCATCATATTATGCATATATGATCTACCATGAGCCTAGAAAGTCAAAATAATTGAAGGTTAGCAAGTTGGTTGATGGTGGTTGGCCAGACGAATTCATCTGATCAAAACTGGGTGTCCCTAGACCCTATCTCCTACAATTTTCACCATATGAAAATGATTCCAAGAGAAACGTTACTCTAAATGACATTCCAAACAACTTTCATGTTGATACCTAGAGCTAGTTTTTTTCGGAAAATCATTTTCTATGTTGAAACATTATAGGTCATTTTGTCTAAACCCTAATTTGAAAGTCAACTTCCCAAGGCCATAACTTGCTCATTTTTTATGAGATGAAATATTTACAAGTTGCACAATCAAATTCAAGATGTCTAATTAAACTTTTATGTTTGGAGTGAGAGCTAATTCAATTTTTATGAACATGTGATATGAGGTTACATTATAGGTCATTTTTTACCTATACCATTGAACAAGTGATTTTTCCAAACTTCAAAAATGCATAACTCTATCATTATAAATCCAAATGACATGAAATGGGTGACCATTTTTAAGGTCTTTGAAAGGGATACAACTTTAATTCAAAGACTTTTCTCATTTGAAGCTCACATAAAAAGTTAAGTAAGGTGGAATATTGAGGTATATGGCTTGAAACTTAGAAAAAATTTCAACATGTTGAAATTTCCAAACTTCCACCTCAAAATTCACCATGATCCAGGCTCCAAATGAAAAAGTGTTGATCATCAAACCTATTCCCCTTGATCCAAGATTTTTAAAGAACCCAAGTTCATGCATTTTGGATGAGGTTTGCTAGATCTGCGCTTTGCTTTAACAGGGCTGCATCATTGGAAAGAATCAATTGCATAAATTTCAGTTCATAATGCCTTGCCATCCAAGCTTCATTCAGACCTCAATTTGAATCATTTTGGACCTTATTGCATTGCATCATGGGCCTGTACATGCCCATGCACTCGTGTCATCCATATTGCCAATTTTGGACAGATTTTTGAAGTGTGTAAATATCATTCCCTTTGGCTATAAATAGAAGGCCTCTGACCTTATTTGAACAACACTTTACGCGCCAGCTTTACCTCCCATTTAAACCCTCTCATTCTAAAGGAAAACCTGAGAAATTTTAATTTGAAATTTGAGTTTGAATCTCAACTGTTGGAGATTCAAGAACTCCATGATCCAAAGCCTTGCAACCATTCTAATCACTTCATGCTAGCTTCTCAAGTGTGATCAGATCATGTTTGGAGCAAGCAACATCAAGAACTACATATCATTGAAGGTAATTTTCAGAAAACTTTATCTCTTCGATTCTCACTCAATTCTACTCAATTCTCTTGGATCTTTGGTTGTCTGATGTCCTACCAATGTAGGCAAGAAGATTGAGTTGCTTAGAGGTCAAATCGAAGTAATTCAACTGACACACCTCAAAATTCAACTCCTCATATCTTTTTATATATTTGGAGTTAGTTGAAATTGAGGTCAGATTCGTGCTCTACGCCATTTTTTCTTTCAGATCATGTCCTCCTTTTTATTTTGGTGATGGTTGAGGGTGGACCAGTCCGGTGAGGTCCACCGGAGAAGAAGACCGGAGTTACAGCTCCGGTCGTGTGTTGGCACGTCTCCAACCATAGGATCCTTTTCAAATGTTTTAATCTCACGCGTTGGTTCTGATTACCATCTCTGTGGCGCATTGACTTATGTCCACGGTGGAAAGCGCGCTGAGGACCACTTGATTTGCCACTTCAATTAATAAGGGAGATCAAGTGGTCCACGTTTTTTGCTATTTTCTGATTTTTATTTTAATCCTTTTATTTTCATTAATTCATATTAATTTTAATATAAGAGTTTCACCAAAAAATTTAAAATAATTTCCTCTTTCATATCTTGAATAAAAATCATTTTTTGGATCATTATTAATATTTTACATGATTTAATTAATTTTGTGTTTATTTTTAATTGTTTAAAAATACTTTTAAGTCTTTAAATATTCTGAAATTTTTTCTCCAAGGTCCTTTGACCTTGTTTGACCGATGATAAATCTCATGGCCATTTCTTTGGTGTTTTGATGAGGCTTTAGGAGTTTGACAAACCATATATTAATTTAAATGTATTATTTTAGTCTTTTTAATTTGAATAAATGTCAACTAATTGTGTTGACCATTTGTGATGACTTGTTTGAGTTTGACTCTTCTTGTTGGGCCTTGGTCAAGGTTGATTTGACTTTGTCAAGTTAATATCATTGGATTTAGGGGATTGATGGAATGTACATTCCATCTTCCAAAATGAATGGATGATATTAATTTGGTAAAAGTGCTCCTTTGACCAATTTGAGTTTAGATCCATTCTCCTCCCTCTTCATCTCATTCCCATTATTTATGCATTCATATCATTTGGTCTATGATATCTCAAAGTCCTAAGGCTAGTTGATTGAAAATCAACATAAGTATGGATGATATTAGGCCACCTCTTTTGCATATTCTTTTAGTGTGTGGTATGTTTTGTAGAAGCATGCTTAAATCCAAAATAATTTTGATGAAGACAACATGTATCAATGCAAAAAGATAAGAGCTTCAAGAGAATTCAAAGCATCAAGTTAATCAAGCCACATATGCATAGCAACATTTGGTTCAAGCTTCATTATCAAGCCAACACTTTTGCAAATTTGTTGAATCGCTTCTAAGGTATATCTAATTCACTCTTAAATTAGTATACAAGTGTTCAACAATCATGTTTTGCATTTCCATATTTAACCTAACCATTTGTTAACATGTTAAAATGAAAAACACATTTTACTTAAAATATTTTTCTGTGTTTCAACAGTGTTAACCGGATAACCATATGGGTTAACCGGTTAACGACCTTGTATTTGAAATTCTGAAGTTAACGTTAGATGCGTTAACTGGTTAATCCATTTGGTTAACCGGTTAACACTGTTCGTTTCAGCATTTCTTGGCCTCTTTTCATGAAAAATGTTTTCAAATACTTATACCTTTTCACTAATTTTTATGAAGAAAATTATACCTCTTTGAAAAGGTGTTTTGATCAATATAAATTCTGGATTTTTTAAATGAAAAAACACCTCCAAGAACTTTCATAAAAACTCAAGATAATCACTCTTTCATATTTGTCAATTTCTCATAAAAGTGTTTCATAACCAATTTTTGAGAAGAAACTTCTTAACATTCTTGTTTCATCTCATTCCATTTCTTGTTAAACACTTATATATTATTCTTTGAGTGAATTATTTATCCAATGAGAAGATCAATCAAGAGAAGATTGATAGTACTACACTTTATTCAAATCATCAAAGAAGATTTATTTTTGTTTAACTTGTGATCCAGGATTGTTGGACACAAGGGTTGGTGTTGTAAGAGGATTTTTCTTGCACACTTGATTACCTATAGGTTAGATAGTAAGCATCACCATTGGTGTGAGTAGGTTGTACAATAATTCTAACTATAGTGAAATCTCTTTCGAGTCGAAAGGGGAGTGGAGTACCTTCGGAGTGTGAAGGGAACCACTATAAATTCCGGTGTCCTTTTACTTTCCGCAATTTATTTTTCAGCACTTAAACGAATAATAACCAAGAACCGGAATCAAGACGAAGAAATTTTTACCACATAATTCACCCCCCCCCCCCCTCTTAGGCGCATTTACAACTTTCAATTGGCATCAGAGCAAGTTATAGGTAACTTGTTCCTAGAGATCCAGCATGGCTTCCGCAAGCATAAACCCGGTTTTCAAAGATGGTGGAAGTAGCAACAAGCCCCCACTCTTCTCCGGAGAATATTTCGATTTCTGGAAAATCAGAATGAAGGCACATCTTGAGGCCCAAGGAGAAGGTATATGGGAAGCAGTTGAAGAAGGTCCACACAAACCGATGAATGTGGTAAATGGAGTTGGTACCGCAAAGTTGAAAAACACATATGACGAAGATGATAGGAAAAAGATTCTGAATGAGAAGAAGGCAATCAACATACTCCAAAGCGCTCTTAGTATGGACGAGTTCTTCCGTATATCTCAATGTAAATCGGCAAAGGAGATTTGGGACGCCTTGGTAGAAACACATGAAGGAACCGCCGAAGTGAAGAGATCGAGGCTAAACACTCTAAGTCAAGAATATGAGATGTTCCACATGCAGCCCGGTGAATCTATAGTTGCCTTACAAAAGAGATTCGTCCATCTAACGAATCACTTGATTGCTCTCGGTAAAACCTTCACCAATGATGATCTCAACCTAAAAGTCCTAAGATCTTTGACAAGAGAATGGCAATCGAAGGTGACCGTTATTTCGGAAAAGAAGAGTCTCTCAACGATGACATCTGCGTCTCTATTTGGCAAACTTCAAGAACACGAATTGGAACTTGGAAGGCTCGAGAAGCACGAAATTCAAGAAAAAAAGTCCAAGGGAATTGCCTTGAAGGTTGATTTAAAAAATGACAAAGATGATGAGACGTCCGAAGATGAGAACTTTATGCTTCTTGTGAAGAAGCTTGGTAAGTTTTTTAATAAAAATCAAAATTCCTCTTATCCTAAAAAGAATAAACATTTCAGGAAAAACGAAGCATCCACATCAATGCAAGACGTCACTTGTTATGAATGTGGAAAGCAAGGTCACATAAAGCCGGATTGCCCGAAACTTGCAAAGAAAGGAGGATTCAAAGGCAAGAAGGAATTCAAGAACAAAAAGGCTTATGTTGCTTGGGACGATAATGAAATAAGTTCATCTTCGGAATCGGAAAGTGATGAATGTGTGAACATGGCTCTTATGGCTTCACATCACTCTAATGAAGAAATCAATGAGGTTAGTAGCAACTTTATAGTTTATGACGATGACACACAAGACGTTATAGATGAACTTTTAAAAGAATATAAGACGTTGTATAGAAGTATTTCATCCCAAAAGAAACGATATTCATCTTTAGAAGAAAATAATATTGCTTTGGAAAAATATATTGAAAGTGAAAAACAAAAGTTGATGGATGAAAAACAAAGTCTTGTATGTAAGAATTGTGAGTCTTTATCTTTCCAAATTATTCAACTTAAAAGAGTTTTAGAAAGATATGAAAAAGGTCAAATTGGCTTGGAGGAAGTTCTTAAGCACCAAAGGTATCCTAATGATAAAAGTGGATTAGGATATTCTAAGTTTTCCAAACCAAGCACAAATGAGACCATTTTTGTTAAAGCAAGTGAACAAGTTGTTAAAGAGAAAGTAAACAATTCTAAAAGTGTGCATCAAAGTCATAAAAAGAAAATGATTTCTAAGAAGAATAATTATGTTCCTAGATATAGAAGTCATTTTCAACCTACTTGTTTTTATTGTGGAATCAAAGGTCACACACCTAATGCTTGTTATGTGCGAAACATTGGCGTTGCAAAAGAGCATTATGTGTGGGTTAAAAAAAGGTACTAACTACCAAGGACCCAAAGCAATTTGGGTACCTAATAAAACTTGATTTTGTTTTGTAGGTATGCTTGAAGACAACTTCGAATCAATGGTATCTTGATAGCGGTTGTTCAAAGCATATGACGGGCGATGTCAACAAATTTTCACATCTATCTTTAAAGGCCAAAGGATATGTTACATACGATGATGACAATAAAGGAAAGATCCTTGGAGTAGGAACCATTGGAGCACCTCCTTTTACCATCATCGAAGATGTCCTTTATGTTGAAGGCTTAAAGCACAACCTACTTAGCATAAGTCAATTGTGTGACAAAGGGTTCCGAATCAACTTCACAAAGGATGAATGTTTAATAGAACATGAAGTCACCCATGACATTTTGCTAAAAGGTAAAAGGTTTAATAATATTTTTATGACTTCATTTGATGACTCTTTGTTGAAGGTAAAATGCTTAATGACGAACAACAACGAGGCTTGGCTATGGCATAAAAGATTCGCTCACATTCACATGGAGCACATGAGCAAGTTGATAAAGCATGATCTAGTTGTTGGTCTTCCAAAGATTAAGTTCGTCAAGGATAAGCTATGTGACACATGTGAAAATGGAAAGCAAACCAAGACAACTTTCAAATCCAAGAATGTTGTATCTACGTCTAGGCCACTTCAACTCTTGCACATGGATCTCTTCGGTCCATCAAGAACGAAAAGCTTTGGAGGTAATGTTTACGCTTTAGTTATTGTTGATGATTTCTCTAGATATACGTGGACATTGTTTCTAGTGCAGAAAAGTGATGCTTTCAAGGCTTTCAAGAAGTATGCGAAACAAATTCAAAACGAGAAGTCCCTCACAATAACCTCCATAAGAAGTGACCACGGTGGAGAATTCCAAAACATATTCTTTGAAGAATTTTGCGAAGAGCACGAAATTTCCCACAACTTCTCCGCACCACGAACACCACAACAAAACGGTGTCGTAGAAAGAAAGAATAGATCTTTGGTGGAGCTCGCAAGAACAATGCTTAGTGACTCCAACCTTCCTAAATATTTTTGGGCGGACGCAGTTAGCACAACATGTTTTGTAAGCAACCGTGTCAACATTCAGCCGATTCTCAAAAAGACTCCATATGAGCTATTCAAAGGAAGGAAGCCTAATATATCCTTCTTTCACATTTTTGGGTGCAAATGTTTTGTCCTCAACAATGATAAGGACAACCTTGGTAAGTTCGATGAGAAATCCGACGAAGGTATCTTCCTTGGCTACTCCCTATCTAGTAAGGCATTTAGAATTTTCAATAAAGGAACTCTTTCTATTGAAGAATCAATGCATGTATCTTTTGATGAAACTAACCCCTCGAAAGAGGATAACATTATTGTTGATGATGATGATGATATAATAGATATGTCACAACAACAAAAGGAAGTTACAAATGATCAACCAATACCACAAGGAGATGACTCACCAATCATTGAAGAATATCATGATCTACCAAAAGAATGGAGACCTCATAGAGATCACTCGATTGATAAAGTTATTGGTGATATTAGCCAAGGCGTTGCAACACGACTAAATCTCAAGGATGCTTGTCTCAACATGGCTTTTGTATCTCAAATAGAACCAACCAAAGTCGATGAAGCCTTTGGTGACGATCAATGGATAGTAGCAATGCAAGAAGAACTCAACCAATTCGAAAGGAATCAAGTTTGGAGTCTTGTACCAAGACCGGACAACAAGCGCATCATAGGAACAAGATGGGTGTTCAAGAAAAAACTTGATGAGAATGGGATCATAGTTCGTAACAAAGCAAGATTGGTCGCACAAGGATACAACGAAGAGGAAGGAATTGATTTTGATGAGACGTTCGCTCCGGTAGCAAGGTTAGAAGCAATTCGATTATTACTTGCTTATGCTTGTTCTATGAATTTTCAATTGTTTCAGATGGATGTCAAAAGCGCTTTCCTGAATGGCTACATCAATGAAGAAGTCTACCTCAAACAACCTTCGGGTTTTGAAGACTTCAAGAATCCTTAACATGTTTACAAGTTGAAGAAAGCACTATATGGCTTAAAGAAAGCACCAAGAGCGTGGTATGACCGCCTCAGCAACTTTCTATGTGAAAAGGGGTTTGTAAAAGGAACGGTTGACAAGACTTTGTTCATAAAGAAGATCAATGGTAACACCTTATTGGGTCAAGTCTATGTCGACGACATCATCTTCGGTTCAACGAACAAAGATCTTTGCGAAGAGTTTTCACTTATGATGCAAGGAGAATTCGAGATGTCCATGATGAGAAAATTGAACTACTTTCTTGGACTACAAATCAAGAAAACAAAGGATGGCATCTTCATCAACCAATCCAAGTATTGCAAGGAATTGTTGAAAAGATTCGATATGGATAGTTGCAAAGTGATGTCCACTCCTATGGGATCCGGAATGTACGTTGATCAAGATGAATCCGGAGTTTCAATAGATATCACAAAATATCGAGGTATGATTGGTTCATTACTATATTTGACGGCAATTCGTCCTAACATTATGTTTAGTGTATGTTTGTATGCATGCCTTCAAGCAAATCCGAAGGAATCGCGTCTCACCGCCTTGAAGAGGATTGTGAAGTATCTTAAAGGATTAACGAATGTCGGACTATGATATCCAAAAGGTAGTATATGTTCCTTGATTGGTTATTCTGACGCTGATTATGCAGGATGTAAGACCGATAGGAAAAGCACAAGTGGTACTTGTCACAT
The DNA here is from genome assembly GCF_024323335.1 of Lathyrus oleraceus. NCBI lineage: Eukaryota > Viridiplantae > Streptophyta > Magnoliopsida > Fabales > Fabaceae > Lathyrus > Lathyrus oleraceus. The sequence continues at coordinate 67,730,748 of NC_066584.1, forward strand.
TCTCGGGAATGCACTAGTGTCGTGGGCATGCAAGAAGCAAGCATGTGTCACACTTAGCACGGCCGAAGCGGAGTACATTGCAGCAGGCAGTTGTTGTGCACATATTTTATGGCTTAAGCAACAACTTCTTGATTTTGGTGTAGATCTCGGTTGCATTCCTCTTCGGTGCGATAACACAAGTGCCATCAACATCACAAAGAACCCGGTCATGCATTCAAGGACAAAGCACATAGATATCTGGCATCATTTCCTTCGAGATCACGTGCTCAACGGAGATGTAGATGTTACGTTCGTGGATACACATAACCAACTTGTCGACATATTCACAAAACCATTGGCTAAAGAGCAATTTTTCAAGATTCGGCGAGAACTTGGTATTCTCAATGAAGGTGACATCTAACCTTTTCTTAAAACTGCTTGTTATGCTTATACCATATTAATGATTACATAATGCTTGTATGCTTATATGCCATTTTTTTTCCATAAGCTTCTTCCTTTTTGCCAATGCCAAAGGGGGAGAAGACTTGTTTCTCTAATATTCTCTCTATGCAGAATTTTTTGTGTTATGCTTCTCATTTAGGGGGAGTTCTTGAACTTAGGGGGAGAATCAAATTAGAGAAACTTCACTCTCTCTCAAAGTTGGTTGTCATCATCAAAAAGGGGGAGATTGTAGAAGCATGCTTCAATCCAAAATAATTTTGATGAAGACAACATGTATCAATGCAAAAAGATAAGAGCTTCAAGAGAATTCAAAGCATCAAGTTAATCAAGCCACATATGCATAGCAACATTTGGTTCAAGCTTCATTATCAAGCCAACACTTTTGCAAATTTGTTGAATCACTTTAAGGTATATCTAATTCACTCTTAAATTAGTATACAAGTGTTCAACAATCATGTTTTGCATTTCCATATTTAACCTAACCATTTGTTAACATGTTGAAATGAAAAACACATTTTAATTAAAATATTTTTCTGTGTTTCAACAGTGTTAACCGGTTAACCATATGGGTTAACCGGTTAACGACCCTGTATTTGAAATTCTGAAGTTAACGTTAGATGCGTTAACCGGTTAATCCATTTGGTTAACCGGTTAACACTGTTCGTTTCAGCATTTCTTGGCCTCTTTTCATGAAAAATGTTTTCAAATACTTATACCTTTTCACTAATTTTTATGAAGAAAATTATACCTCTTTGAAAAGGTGTTTTGATCAATATAAATTCTGGATTTTTTAAATGAAAAAACACCTCCAAGAACTTTCATAAAAACTCAAGATAATCACTCTTTCATATTTGTCAATTTCTCATAAAAGTGTTTCATAACCATTTTTTGAGAAGAAACTTCTTAACATTCTTGTTTCATCTCATTCCATTTCTTGTTAAACACTTATATATTATTCTTTGAGTGAATTATTTATCCAAGGAGAAGATCAATCAAGATAAGATTGATAGTACTACACTTTATTCAAATCATCAAAGAAGATTTATTTTTGTTTAACTTGTGATCCAGGATTGTTGGACACAAGGGTTGGTGTTGCAAGAGGATTTTTCTTGCACACTTGATTACCTATAGGTTAGATAGTAAGCATCACCATTGGTGTGAGTAGGTTGTACAATAATTCTAACTATAGTGAAATCTCTTTCGAGTCGAAAGGGGAGTGGAGTACCTTCGGAGTGTGAAGGGAACCACTATAAATTCCGATGTCCTTTTACTTTCCGCAATTTATTTTTCAGCACTTAAACGAATAATAACCAAGAACCGGAATCAAGATGGAAGAAACTTTTACCACCTAATTCACCCCCCCCCCCCCCCTCTTAGGCGCATTTACAACTTTCATGTTTCATGAGCATAATCCATTATATTATATCTCTAACATGCATTAACACCAAAATTCTGTTGCCCGGCCTCAAATAGTTGTGACTTCTACATAACTCCAATTATGATTGCTTAACATAGCACTAAATTTGTGACACAAAAGGCATAGCATTCTAGTTAGTGAGATTGTAAATATCCCCTCTTTCATGGTATTGTGTGGAAACTTGACCTTTTTTCCTTCCTTTGGAAAATGTCTTGGTTCAAGGATCCATGCTTGTAATAAGTGGGTTGAGTGTTATCCAAAAAATGACTTAAAAATGAAAAGCAAAAGCAAATCAATACTAACTTCTAACTCATTAACAACTAACTTTTAATTTCAAGCCATTTACTTTAATGTCATTTAATTTTAGTCATTATTCATTTGCCATTATTCATACCATTCTAATTGTTTATGTTAATGCAATTTTCACTTTGTCCATTTAGACCATATTGTGTCATATATCTTTTTTGTGTATACTTTGTTTATTTTTGTGGTCTTTGACCATTAATGTACATAATAACAACAAAGATCCTAAATAACTTGTGGTGTGGACTGTTGGTTTGATCTTGGACAAATGGACTTAGAACTTAGGCAACATTCTTATGCTAAAGGACTTGGCTAATGCCATTTTTTGTGAAACAAGTGCTTGTAATTTGGAACTTCATCTGATACATCATTCAAGATCCCTTTGAGTTCATCTGCAATATGATCATTGTGAAGCTGTTATTTTAAATGTGTGACTTGTGGAATTCATCTGCAACATGGGCTACTTTGAAGAAGATCATGGAGTGGCTAAAGCTTGGATGTGGCTATCTTTATTTGATGCATTTCTCTTCAAGGTGATATAATTGTGCATTTGTATGTTTCTTGATTCTAAATATCCAAGGGAATTAGGGTTTTTATATGGCATTCTTGCCTATTGGATTGCTAGCCATCGGTCAGATCTTTTCAACTCTTAACTTTTAATTTTGTGCATAGGATTAGTCTCTTCATCTTCTCCCATTTCTTTAATTTCAAAATCTCTCCCTCCTTTTAAAATTTTCTTTGTTTGAACTTATTTTGTTCTAAACTTTGACCACTTTGCAAAAAGATAGAAACTTTGGCCTTATGTCATTGCATTTTCAAACCTCTATTCTTAAATCAAACTTGTAAATAAACTTAACTATACTTGACTTAAACTTTCAAAAAAGCCAAAAAGAACTAACTCATTCAAACCATTTTTAGGCCTTTGTGCCTTTCAAATTAAATTTTTGATAAAAGCAACGCATCCAATTTGAAATTTGTATCACGAACTACGAGGTTTTGATCCCTCATTTTTTATGTTGGTATGTAGGCATAAGTCCGAAGGTCTTGTCACACACAAAAATATAATTTAATGAATTCTTTTCTCATCCTCCCATTCTATTTGTTTGCAAACATCATTTTGTACAAAATACATATGCACACAAAAAGGGCTCCCTAGGAGTACCTAGGACACTTTGGGTGCTAACACCTTCCCTCTATGTAACCAACCCCCTTACCTATAATCTCTGACATTTTATTAGTTTTGATTTGAAAACTTCTTACTTTTGGGTTTTGTTTGTACTTTTTCCCTTTTCCCTTGGAAACAATAAAAGCGCAGTGGCGACTCTTGTTATTTGATCTCTAGCTTATCCATAGCTTGATTATCATGAATTTACCGCTACAGTATAGGTCAAGAATGACCTATAATGTAACCTCATATCACATGCTCATAAAAGTTGAATTAGCTCTCACTCTAAACATAAACGTTGAAGTAGACATCTTGAATTTTATTGTACAACTTGTAAATATTTCATCTCATAAAAAATGAGCAAGTTATGGCCTTGGGAAGTTGACTTTCAAATTAGGGTTTAGACAAAATGATCTATAATGTTTCAACATAGAAAATGATTTTCCAAGCAAAACTAGCTCTAGGTCTCAACATAAAAGTTGTTTGGAATGTCATTTAGAGTAACGTTTCTCATGGACCCATTTTCATATGGTGAAAATTATAGGAGATAGGTTCTAGGGAGACCCATTTTTTATCAGATGAATTCATCTGGCCAACCACCATCAACCAACTTGCTAACCTTCAATACTTTTGACTTCCTAGGCTCATGGTAGATCATATATGCATAAGATGATGAATTTTGAAGTGTCCCTTGAGAAATTTGACCAATTGGTGAGATAGCTTGTTGGAGAAGTTACTCAAGATACCTAGTCAAACTAGGGTTTCCAAGGCAAATCACCCTCAAACTCTTGAAGAAAACTTGATCAATATAACATATAGAGGTCAATGGAACTCATATATGATGCTCATAACCATTCTTGGATCAATTCATGGTTCTTCTCTTTGTCACGCGAGTCTCAAACCCTAGATATGAACTTGATAGATCAATGGAGATCATGCCCCACCTACAAAAGTGTTAGGCAAATGCAAAGACATATTTTTGGTATTTTGGTTAGTAAAATGATGATATATAAGTATGATACAATCACATAGTGCTTGGTTATCCCTCCCAAAACAAACATAATGAAAGAGGGGTAAGGGGGATGCCAAGGTATGATCCCAATGCTAATGCTTATGATGAAATTACATGAGGGATCTTAGGGTCCAAATTGGGGTCTTACAGAGATTTATTTGTTGCTTATTTTTCCTGTATATATTACTTTTATTGCTAACCTGCATTTATTTTCATTGTTTGTCCGTTGGTCCGTAACTTTGGTCCCATGACAAAGATGATTTGGAAGCAATAATGATTGCAAATAAAACCTTGTGGGAAAAACTCTCCGCCCGAGTCTGAGAGCTTGCTTGAGATAGGAGAGGTTCAGTAGTATTGGTCCACGAGATGCCTTCTGAAGGTAGAGAAAAACAAGAAAGGGGGAGTTTGAATTGTTTCCACCGATAATAAAAACTTTTGCAAATAAAACACACGCGAAAAGTAATATTATTGACACAAAAGTTTATCCTGGTTCGCTTGAAATTCAAAGCTACTCCAGTCCACCCGACTAAGGTGATTTCACCTTCAACAAGGACTTAATCCACTAATCTTGAAATATTACAATGAAGAGTGTTTAAGAGTATAAACATCTCTTAGACCTCTCAAGTTTATAGACTTCACAAGTCACTTGAGAAACATTCAACAAGTAATGAAAAATACAGTTATGTGCTTAGTGCTTCTAAGTAAGCAGAAGTTACACAATATGAGAACAAAAAAATATTCGACGCTTAGAGCAACAACTCGTATGAAAGAGAATTAGCAATAATGAAAGAGTTTTGAGTTTGATTGAAGTATTCTTGTGTGCTTCGTTCCTTTGTTATGAAGATGATCCTTCCTTTATATAGAGATTTTGATGAAGAGATCGTTGGAGGAGGAAATCATGGCAATGATGGACTTTTAATGTAATTAATCTCTTTTTCCTTTCCATAAAAATTTTGGGGAATGTTAACTTTCTTCCAAATAGAGATTCTTACCTAAAACGGAAGACTTCGCAGCTAAGTCTTAGTGAATCGTTCTGAGCCAGAGTGTGCATATATTAGATGTTTCTTTTCAGCGTGTGTATCTTCATATACTTGCTAAAGGCTGATTGACTTCAGAAGTTCTTGATGTCTTTCTGATAGTGATTACTTCAGAGTGAAAAAGCATCAGACCCTAGAGTGCATTGTTTAGATTCATAGCGTCTGAAACTTCTTTCTACGTAGAACTTTGTGCACTTCCTTTGGTTCAGATTTAGAGCCTATGCTTGAATAACTTCTAAGTGGTCATTCTGGACTTGCGTGTATATGATATATATGTCTATCTGACCCTTTTTGGATTAGAGTCCTGCAAACTTATATAAATTATGTTAAACTACCAATTTGTTTCATCCTTTGTTATCATCAAAACCTTATAGATGAATTGTAGATACAGAGTCTTGTTCTTACAATCCCCCCCTTTTTGATGATGACAAAAACCTCAGAGAGATGATGAAACAGTGATACTTTAACAAGTATTTAAAGAAATATATCAGAGTTAGATGAGTGACGACTCCCCTTGAGATAGATGAAAAAAATTCAGATGTTCTTACCAGATCTTCCTTGCATATCAGCTGGTTTTTACCTTAGATATTTCCTACATATCTTATAATTATCATAAGAGTTTTTAAATGTTCGCATTGCAACAAGAGGCTTAGATATTATTTCATCAAAGCTGTTTTTATTCTCCCCTTTTTTGTCAGACTCAAAAAGACTTGGCACAAAAGAGAGTAGTCAAAATAAGATTCATATATGAGAAGGAGAATTACAGATAAGTAATTATTCAAAACAGAGAGAAAAACACAGAATACATAGCAGATAAGCAAGTAAGGAAAACAACAAGCAAAGCCTAAGTGCCTAAGGGTTCGGAGGCAGAGGAATCCTTTGGAGCAGCTGAGTCAGCAGGTTCTGAACGTTGTTGTTAACGGAGTCCTGTTGGTCCAGTATTGCTCTCACTATCTGTTGCTACCTCTGTAGTTCTTACAGAGTCTTTAGGACAAGAGGAGAGAAATCAGAATGAGATTGCTCCCCCTGAGTCAGAGCATCATTTCTTGCCTTTGCAGCTTCTTCTGTAGCTATGCGTGCTGCTTCTTTAGCACCAGTTTTTGCTTTTGCTTCATCTTCAGCAGCAGCAGCCTTCTCTGCAACTTCTCTATCTCTTTTCTCTTCTTCCAGACGATCCTTCTCTTCGACTTCTCTTCTGGACTTCTCTTCTGCCTCTCTGGCCAGACGTGCCTGCAACCTCTCTCCAACTTCTCTGATGAAGTTGTTTCGAACTTCTTCAGAGAGGCCTTTCATCTTGAAAGCCTCAGAGGTCATCCATCTGATCACTTTGTTCTAGTGAATCCTCACTGAAGAGGGATCATCACTGATACTAGAGTTCTAAGATAATGATCTGATCTTCTCCACTGAAGACTTAGCAAATAAGGTAATTGCTTCTTCCAGGGTGGGGAAGGTAGGTTCTGGTTTAGGGGTAGGAGATGTAGATGCTAGTGGGGTAGGGGTGTTTTTAATGAGAGATTCAGAGTTATGGATGATGGGGTTTTCAGAGGGTGTTATGATGGCTGGTTCAAATGAAGGTGAAGGTGGTTGTTCAGATGGAGATGGAATATTAGCTTCTGGTTCAGATTGGTGGTGTGTGGAGAGGGCACGAGCCTGAAGTTGAGCCAGAGTGGGAGATTGGAGGTCATAGGGCTCTGTGTCAGAGGAGATGGTGTAGTAAGGTGGGGATGAAGGTGTTGAAGAGGGTGGTGATATGGGTTCAATGAACATTTCAGCTTCAGATATGGGCAAGGTTGTGGTGGTGAGGTTAAATTTTTGAAGAGGGGTGATGGTGGGTTAGAGGTAGGTGTTTCAGAGGGTTTCATGGTGGGGGTGAAGGTTCAGAGTGTGTGTATATTGGTGAGGTTTGAGGAAGGGAAGAAGCAAGTTGCCTTAAATGAAGAGATTGAGAGTTAGGAGGCAGAGACTTACTTGGAGATTCGGAGGAGGAGATCAGAGGGATAGGAAGTATTGATACAAAAGGTTCCCCCAGCTTTTCTTTCTTAGCCTTCTTGGACTTATCATAAGGTTCTCAAATTCTCTTCATGAACTTCGGTGGATGCAAAGGTAGCCAATCCATAGAAAATTTTGAGATATCAACTCCTTGGTTGGCCAGATCCTGCAGATAATACGCAACAACCTCTGGAGGATCTATCTTTGAGAAGAGGTAGAGGCCATTGGGTATTTTCCTCTGATCTTTCAAGGCTTCCCAAGAGGTGTCCAACGACGACTTGACCAGAATCTTCTCAATCACCCCCATGCTCTTCAGATTTCGTGCATTCAGAGGCCTCCCAGTGACAACAGTTACATTCTCCATCAGATTGTGATGGATCAGATGATCCACCAAGCCGCTCTCTATCAGATCATTAGATATTATCCTTCCAATAGGGTTGTAAGTTCTGGGCTTCATGTGTTCCTGGTGTCTCTTACAAAGTCTCTCAGGTACTTGAAAAGCAACACCGACAGATTTAGCTTTAGCCCTTTGTGGAGGCAATAGAGGATACACTTCTGGTCAGTGTTGATATAGTCTGAAGAGTTGGACGCTGGACGGTGATGAATAGTCCCTAGAATGATCTTCATCCAAACTCTGAGGTTCTGATGAAGTTCCTTGTTCTTGGATGAATTACCCTCAGCATTCTGCTTGGAAATTGTTGGGGAAATTTCCTGGGACATGTATTTTTCCCTAGAGTTGATGTTGTAAATACGCCTTCCCCCTGTCTTCTCCATGTTTAGATGGGAAGCAATTGATTTCTCGGTGATGACGATCTTCACCCCTAGAATGTAGGACACAATATAGTGGTCGTTTGAATCTGCGAAACGCCAGAATTCCTTGACCAGATATGTGTATACGGGACCATAGAGCCTTTGAAAGTAGTTTTCCCAACCTTGCTTTATGAGTTCTTCAATGGGGTCTATTCCAATTCTTTTCATATTCTCGAAATCAACTAAGGACTCACACATGACTTCAAGCTTGTTAAACGGAGTGGCAAGGTTGATGTGGGGTTCACGATCCAAAATGTGGGGTTATTTGTATATGGGAGTGGAGATAACACCAGTTGTTGCAGTGGTTTATTGGGAAGAACTTTGAGGTTGTTCCGTTGATTACATTTGTTGTGAGTAGTTGTACACTGATTATTGTTGGGAATCCATGAAGAAGAGGATGAAGTTGTTGAAGAACATTGAGGATGCTGAGGATGCTTGAGAGAGAGAGAGAGAGGTTTGTGTAGGATGTGAGTGAAAAATGTGAAAGTGTGAAGTGTGGTAACTATAAGTACAAATGAGGGGCATGAAAAACGACAGCGTTAGATGGAAGAGGAACAATTGAATTTAATGATGGCACAGAAAAAGAGTTGACACGCTAGGGGAGAAATTGATTACAGCTAATGATGGATGTCTAATCCTCAAATAAGCATACTGCTCGAGGAGATCTCAAGGGTCTGTCTCTTGATTTCTGCTAGACAGGTGTCTAGAAGATCCAAGGTCAGACGCAAGAGAAACCACGTGTTGATCTATCTGATCTTCAGGAATACCAAAAGATTCAATCTTAAGGATTTCTGATTCAGATGACTTCTAACTAGTAGAAGTATCAGATTCAGATCCAGACACCAGATGTTACCTTCATAACCTTATTTTACCATTTCAGGGAAGCACACGTTTGATTCATTCTAGGCAATTTTCAATTTTCAAGTGTTTCAGAATGAATGAGAATCTATCTCCAGCAAGGGGTTTTGTGAAGATATCAGCCCATTGGTGGTCTGTATCTATAAATTTTAAAGAGATTACCCCTTTCTGAACATAGTCTCTGATAAAATGATGTTTTATTTCTATGTGCTTTGCTCTGGAATGCAGAATAGGGTTCTTACTTAAATAAATGGCAGCAGTATTATCACAGAAGATAGGAACGTTACTCTCATATATCTAAAGATCTTCTAGTTGATTTTTCATCCAGAGCATCTGAGTAATGCATAGAGAAGCTGATATATATTTTGCTTCTGTAGTAGAAAGTGCAATGGTTAACTGTCTTTTGTTGGCCCGAGATATAAGATTGTTTCCCAAGAACTGACAGTTTCCATATCCTTTTACATTCCATTACGTGTCCTGCATAATATGCATCACGATATCGAGAGAGTCTATACTCTGATGTTTTCTCATACATCAGGCCAAGGTTAGGTGTTCCCTTCAGATACCTTAGGATTCTCTTAACTACTGTTAAATGAGATTCCCTTGAGTTTGATTGGAATCTGGCACAGATACATACACTAAAAAGAATATCTAGCCGTGTAACCATCAGATAGAGAAGAGAGCCTATCATACCACGTTAGAGCTTCTGACAAACATTTTGACTTACTTCTTCTTTCTCTAGAATGCAGGTTGGATGCATGGGTGTCTTTGCTGGTTTGCATTATGACATTTAAAATTTCTTCAGAAGGTCTTTTATGTATTTACTTTGGTATACATATGTAGCTTCTTAAGCTTGATTAATTTGAATTCCCAGAAAGAATTTTACTTGCATCAAACTCATTTCAAATTCTGCATGCATTAACTCAAAGAATTCTTGACATACAGAGGGGTTAGCTTAACCAAAAATTATATCATCAACATATATATGACATATCATGAGATCATTTCTAATCTTTTTAAAGAAAAGTGTAAAGTCAACCTTTCCTCAAATAAAATCATGTTCCAGAAGAAAGTTGCTTAGTCTTTCATACCAAGCTCTAGGAGCTTGTTTTAGACCATACATGGATTTTTTCAGTTTAAAAACATGTTTTGGACATTTAGAGTTTTCAAAACCTGGAGGTTGGTGAACATACACTTCTTCTGAGATATAACCATTAAGAAATGCATTCTTGACATCTATCTGATATAATTTGATGGAGTGGTTTACAGCGAATGATACAAGTAAACAAATAGATTCTAACCTGGAGACTGGAGCAAAGGTTTCGTTGTAGTCAATCCCTTCTTGTGGACTGTAACCTTGTGCTACCAGTCATGCATTGTTTTTGACAACTTCTCCTTTTTCGTTTAGTTTGTTTCTGAATACCCATCTTGTTCCAATAACGTGAGTTCCTTTTGGCTTTGGGACCAGATCTTAAACGTCATTCTTTGAGAATTGATCAAGTTCTTATTTCATTGCCAAAATCCAGTCATTGTCTTGAAGTGCCTCATCACAGGAAGTAGGCTCAATCAAAGACACTAATCCCATAGGGGTTTCTTCAGATACTTTGAATGTAGACCTTGTTCTGACAGGTTCATCCTTGTTTCCGAGAATCAAATCTTCAAAGATATTTGGAAGAATTCTTGATCTTTTATAGATAGTTGAGAGTTCAGTTGTTTCTGGATTTTTCTTTTCGGCTTCCTCAGATTCTTTTGTCTTTTCATCAGAACCTGCAAGAGTTATCTTCAAATCTGCAAGTTTTATAACTAGCTTTGACTTTTCATAGTCAAGCTTATCATCAAATATGACATGTATTGATTCTTCCACAATTTTGATTTATGTGTTGTATACTCTGTAGCCCTTAGAGCGTTCTGAGTATCCTAACATAATACCTTTTTATGCTTTTGAATCAAATTTATTCAGATGTTCTTTAGTATTAAGAATAAAATAGGGGCATCCAAAAGGATGGAAGTAAGAAATGTTGGCTTTTCTTCCCTTACACAGTTCATAAGAAGTCTTCTCCAAAATAGGTCTTACAAAGATTCTATTCTGAATATAGCACGATGTATTTACTGCTTCAACCCAAAAGTACTTAGCCATATTTGATTCGTTAATCATGGTTCTGGCCATTTCTTGGAGTGTCCTATTCTTCCTTTCTACACTCCCATTTTGTTGTGGAGTTCTAGGATAGGAGAAATCATGGGATATTCCATTTGTATCAAAAAGTTCCTCAAAGAACTTATTTTCGAATTCGCCACCATGATAACTTCTGACTCTGATGATTTTTGAGTCAAATTCGTTTTGCACTTTAGAACAGAAGCTAGTGAATACAGAGTGTGACTCATTCTTGTGCTTTAGAAATTTTACCCATTTCCAAAGACTAAAGTCATCAACAATGATCAGTCCATACTTCTTTCTATTGACTGAAGTTATCTTAACAGGTCCAATTAGGTCAATGTGAAGAAGTTCCAGAGGCTTAGAGGTAGAAACAACATTTTTCTTTTCAAAAGAATTTTTTTAAAATTTTCCTTTCTGACATGCCTCATAGAGAGCATTTGAAGAAAACTTCAGTTTAGGTAGACCTCTGACTAACTCGAGTTTATTTAGTTGAGAAATCCTTCTGATGCTATTGTGGGCCAAGTGTTTATGCCATACCCATTGCTCTTCATTTACAAACATTAAAAATTTTACATTTTGATCTTTTAGATCTAAAAGATTAATTTTGTAAATGTTGTTTTTCCTCTTGCCAGTGAATATAACTGTTCCATTGTTCTGATTAATTACTTTACATGTTTTTTGGTTGACGATTATATCATAACCATTATCACTTAATTGGCTTATTGATAACAGGTTATACATTAATCTTTCTACATAGGGAACATCAGATATAGAGGGAAGATATCCATTACCAATGGTTCCGGAGCCTCTGATTCTTCCTTTATGATTTCTTCTAAACCCTACGAAGCCAGCATCTTTAAGTTCCGGGCTTTGGAACATATGCTTTCTTCCCGTCATGTGTCGCGAGCATCCAGTGTCCAGGTACCATGGTTGGTGTCTTAACTCTGTTGCATAGGATATCTGCAACATAAACTATCTTATCCTTTGGTACCCAGAGTCTTTTGGATCCTTTGTGATTAGTTCTCCCAGAGTTTCTTAAAACTTTGGGTTTTCTAGCATTATTAAAACTTTGTGTTTGTGCATGTGTGTAGTGATAAGAAAATGGGGATTTAGGTTTATCATCTACAGAAGATATGTGTTTTCTTCATTAGAATCATATCATATTCCTTTTTTCTTATTCTGACTGACTCCATAAATCATAGAGGCCATTCTGCTTCTTTCTATCCCATTTTTCAGAAACTTTTGAAATGCCTTTTCATATTTATATATAATTGTGTTAGAAGTTTCTGGGGATTGACATAAACCTTCTTCAAGTTTTAAACATTGTTTATTTGTAGATTTTGTTTCTCTTTCCAAAATCAGAGTGTCATCCTTTAATTCGGAAACTGTTATCTCAAGCTTAACACATTCTTCAATAGTTCATTCAAGGACCCTTTTTAATGCTTTAAATTTTTTTTTAAGTTTCTGATATGAGCTTAGAGATTTATATAGGCAAGATTCAAGGTCAGAGCGGGAAATATCAGAAAATACCTCTTCAGGATCAGATTCTCTCTCTGATGAGTTTCCAGACGTAGTAGCCATGAATGCCACATTTGCTTGTTCTTCTTTAGAGTCTGATTCTGGGGCGTCAGATTCAGAGTTGTCCCAAGTGGCCATGAGTCCCTTCTTAGTTTTGAAGGAATTTTTATTGAATCCTTCTCTCTTGGAGCTTTCTTTCTTGAGCTTTGGGCATTCGTTTCTATAGTGACCTGGTTCTTTACATTCATAGCATGTTACCTCTTTGTTTGATTTGCCTCTGGAAGTTGATTCTGAGTGATCTACCTTGGGTCTTGGTCTTTTGAAGTTGTTATTCCTTTTTCTCCAGAGTTATTTTACTCTTCTGGTTATGAAGGATAACTCTTCCTCATCGTCAGAATCATCCTTTTCAGAGTCGTCATTATCTTCTTCTTCATCTTGGAGGGATTTGTTCCTTTCTGGTTTGCGTCTCTCATATTTAGAGCTATAAATTTGTTCTTCTTTTGGGGCTCATCTTCCTCAAGTTCTATCTCGTGACTTCTGAGGGAGCTGACGAGTTCTTCCAGGCTTATGTTGTTCAGATCCTTTGATAGTTTTAATGCAGTGACCATAGGTCTCCACTTCTTTGGTAGGCTTCTGACAATCTTCTTGACATGATCTACAGTTGTGTAGCCTTTGTCCAGAACCTTGAGTCCTGCAATTAAAGTTTGAAATCTAGAAAACATTACCTTTATAGCTTCATCGCCCTCCATGTTAAAAGCTTCATACTTCTGAATTAGAGCCAGAGCCTTTGTCTCTTTGACTTGTGAGTTGCCTTCATGGGTCATCCTTAGGGAGTCAAGTATTTCTTTAGCAATTTCCCTGTTGGTGATCTTTTCATATTCATTTCAGGAAATGGCATTCAACAATATTGTTCTGGCTTTGTGATGATTTTGATAACACTAAAATTTACCGTATTTTCGACTCCGATTTCACATGCATTCTAGTTGTTTTATTATCATTTTGTTGTGTTATTGCTATGTTTTCCTTTGTTTTCAGGTTTTTACTTTAATCGGAGCCCCGATCGAGAAAAGGAGTGAAAAAGAGCTAAAAACCCTAAAATTCAGCATTTTGTACTTGTGGCCTACCCCATGGCTAGCGCCATAGACCCTGCCATGACGTGTCCAAGCTCAACTTCCCTCAACTTCCACGTTCCCCACTACTTCCACTAAGGCGCCTCATTTTGTGCTTGTGGCGGGCGCCATGGCCTTGTGACGGGCGCCACAAGAGGAAAGTTTTTCCCTCCCATTTTCAAGTTAAAGGGCATCCTTGTGATATCCATCTTTTTACTTGCTTATAAATAGAAACTCAAAATCACTTTTACAATCATCCAAACTTAGAGCAGAGGCAAACTCAGAGCAACTTTGTTTCACTTAGGCATATATTCAGTTTTATAAAGTGGTAATCGCTTCGCATTGGAGTGTTACCACAATTGTGTAATCGAGTCTGTGATAGAGTCTGTAATCGAGTTTGGAGCACTTTGGAAGGAAGTTAATCTTGCCGCCATTTTCATTTCCGCTTTGCAATTTATTCAACCCTCCGATTGGAGCAGGTTTTTATTACTTGTCTTTATCTTATTTATTTTCCCGCACTCGCTTTACTTTATTTATTTCCTCGCACTCGCTTTACTTTATTTATTTCCTCGCACTCGCTTTACTTTTATTTATTTCCTCGCACTCCCTTTACTTTATTTATTTCCTCGCACTCGCTTTACTTTTATTTATTTCCTCACACTCGCTTTACTTTATTTATTTCCTCGCACTCACTTTAAATTATTTATTTCCTCGCACTCGCTTTAAATTATTACCTTTCCGCACTCGCACTACTTTTATTTATTTTCCGCACTCGCACTACTTTTATTTATTTTAATGCACTTTTACTTTACCATGTCTATCTAAATTTATAAGGTTAGAATGTAAGGATCGTAATTGAACCAGTAATCCGTACAATTGTTCGTAGAAACACTTAAGGGCTATTTTATCTTTCAACTTAAGTTTTCCCGCACTTCAATTCCGTTGGGTAAGATCGAAAGCCGTCCAACGTCTTTTTAAATTTAATTGTTTTTAACTATTTCAAAAACAGCGAAAGCGCTTTGTCTAGTTCATTAGGAGTTTTTAACATTAAGAAGAAAAGAGATTTTAAAACTATTTTCGGACGCGTTTATAAGTTTAGAGTCTGGTTTGTAAGAACCTCTTTTGGTTAAGAAATCCAGGTTATAATACTTTTCAACTTAGTCAAGATACTATATTTCTTAAAAATAGGTTTACTACTCTAACGCAATGTGCGTCTTTTTATAAGTGACAATAAGAGGGTTTGATTAGGGAGTACAACTCGGTTCTGAATACGCGAAAGCGACAGTTCCTGTTAAATTAGTTCTTTTCAAAGTAGGAAACACTGCCCATAAGTAGCTCTATTAGCAAGTACTTGGATTATTAATTAATTACGTGAATTACATTCGACCCTGTCTTTATTAATTATATTGTATTTCAATACTTTACTTTTCATTGCACACTCCAAAAACACCTATTTCGATTGCCTTTGATAAGCACCATAACAATAGATAACGATAGATTGACACTTGGTCTCTGTGGATTCGACAATCTTTTATATTACTCTGACGCGTTCGTATACTTGCGAAACACCGCATCAAGTTTTTGGCGCCGTTGCCGGGGACCAATTTCGTCAAATTTCATTTTCCTGTTGTTATATCGTTTAGACTTAGGCTATTTCCCGCCGGTCAATGCGAAGAACTCGCAGCACCGGAAGTTTAAGTTTAGTATACCCTCTGGCGGAACCTGAACGTTACGCTCGCGAACGTTTATTCTTTCATAGAATTAAGAGAGCTATGGCCGAAGATCAAAACCAAAGACCTCTTAAGGACTTCGCTCAACCATCTAATGAAGAACCTAGTTCTAGTATAATAAACCCAACCATCCCAGCTAATAATTTTGAACTTAAACCATCTCTATTGCAACTAGTGCAACAGAGACAATTCGCAGGTCTCGCTACTGAGAACCCGAACCAACATTTAAAAATATTTCTTCAATTAGCAAAAACTTTTAAAACCAATGCAGCTTCTCTTGAGGCAATACGTTTACGATTATTTCCTTTTTCCCTCAGAGATAAAGCCCTATCATGGTTAGATTCCCTTCCACCCAATTCCATTACGACTTGGGATAACCTTAGAAGAGTTTTTCTTGCTAGATATTTTCCCCCGAGTAAGACCTCCATTCTTCGAAACCATATAACTAGATTTACCCAAAACCAAGGGGAATCGTTGTTCGAAGCTTGGGAGAGATATAAACAGTTGTTACGAGCATGCCCACATCATGGTTTAGAAAATTGGTTAATCATTCAAACCTTCTATAATGGACTTCATTACAACACAAAGATGACCATCGACGCTGCCGCAGGCGGTGCTCTGATGAACAAACCTTATCCTGAAGCTAGTGCCCTCATCGAAGACATGGCTCAAAACCATCAATCATGGGGAGTCGAACGAGCGACAATTGATAAGAAGGAAGCCCAAGGAGGAGTGCATGAACTAAGCTCTATAGACATGATGCAAGCTAAAATGGACGCATTAGCCCTCACAGTCGAGCATATGTGCATAAACCCGAATACTGTAGCCGCAGTTTCGTCGGATTGTGAGATATGTGGAACCAAAGGACACCAATCTGCAGAATGCAGTCTATTAAACGAAACCCACTCTGAGCAAGTGAACTACACCCAAGGGAACCCATATTCGAATACCTATAACCCTGGATGGAGGAATCACCCGAACTTCTCCTATAAAAACAATAACCCTATTCAAAATAATGCACCTCCGAGACCTAGTTATCAAGCCCCTAGATCAAATCAACCTATGCAACCTGTACCACCAAAACCGAGCCTTGAGAAAATTATGGAAAATTTTATCACCGCTCAAACCCAACAAAACAAGGAGTTCATGAACCAAAACATTCATGTTAACGAATTGATTACTCAGTTAGGAACCAAGGTTGACCAAATCGTTACTCATACGAAGATGCTTGAAACCCATATCTCTCAGGTAGCTTTAAACCAAGCCCCTCAGACTACACCTGGAGGACAATTCCCTGGACAACCTCAATAAAATCCGAGAGGACAAGCCAATGCCATTACCCTACAAAGTGGGAACGCTTATGATGAGCCACCAAACCCTAGATTGAGTGAACCCGAAACTTCTAAGGAATGTACCAAACTCGCGGACGAAGTAAAGGAACCAGAGGAATCTACAAACCAGGAAGGTCGAGAAAAAGGAGAAGAACCTAAAGATAAAACTTACGTACCACCCCCTCCATATAAACCACCTATACCATATCCGCAAAGACTCAAACAAACCCAGATCAATAAACAGTATCAAAAATTTATTAAAGTTATAGAAAAACTTCTTGTAGAAATCCCTTTCACAGAAGCCATCACCCAAATACCTTCTTATGCAAAGTTTCTCAAAGACATCCTTACCAACAAACGTAGACTTGACGATCCGAAGCCTTTGGAATGTAATGCTATTTCCTAAGACAAATTAGCAAAGAAAGATAAATATCCTGGAAATTTCTCCATTCCTTGCCTTTTGGGTAATCATGTCATCGAAAAAGCTTTTCTAGACTTAGGAGCTAGTGTGAGCTTAATGCCTTTAGCGGTTTGTGAGAGGTTAAACTTAGGAGAATTATAATCCACTAAGATGTCACTTCAATTAGCCGATAGATCTGTTAAGTATCCGATAGGCATTTTAGAAGATGTTCCTATTAGGATAGGTCAGTTATTTATCCCTACTGATTTTGTTGTCATGGACATCAAAGAGGACAATGATATACCAATCCTTCTAGGTAGACCATTCTTATCGACTGCAGGAGCCATAATAGATGTCAAGAAAGGAAATTTGACATTTGAGGTAGGTGACCAGAAAATAGAATTTATACTTTCGAAATTTCTTATGGCACCTGTGATGGGAGATTCGTGTTATGCCTTAGATATCATTGATGAATGTGTTAGAGAATTAGAACAACAAGAAATTATAAAAACCATTAAGTTACCATCAACTCTCATAAGGGAAGATGATGACTTTAAGAAACCCTACATCGATGATAACCTTTACGAATGTTTATCCCTTACTCCAGATCCTATGTCATGCCCTAAGAAACCAACCTTAGAACTTAAGGAACTGCCTAAGAACCTGAGATATGAGTTCCTCGATGAAAAGATGAACCGTCCAGTTATAGTTAGTGCTACCTTGAGCCAAGAGGAAACGAACCAACTTTTAGATGTTTTGCGAAGATATCCCTCAGCCTTAGGATATAATATCTCTGACCTAAAAGGTATAAGTCCATCCGTATGCATGCATCGGATTTCGCTCGAAGAAGATTCAAAACCCTCTAGGGAACATCAAAGAAGAATAAACCCTATAATGAGTGATGTCATTAAAAAGGAAGTTCTTAAGTTACTTGAGGCAGGTATAATCTATCAGATCTCGAATAGTAAGTGGGTGAGCCCTGTGCATGTAGTACCTAAAAAGGGAGGCATCACAGTCGTGCAAAACGATAAAGGCGAACATGTAGCAAAAGGTTTAGAAGGAGGATGGCGGATGTGTATAGATTATAAAAAATTAAATAAAGCAACTAGGAAGGATCATTTCCCTTTACCATTTATAGACCAAATGTTGGAGCGTCTAGCCAGACACTCTTACTTCTGCTATCTAGATGGATACTCTGGATTCTTCCAAATACCTATCCACCCCGAAGATCAAGAAAAAACTACCTTTACATGCCCTTATGGAACTTTTGCCTACAGACGAATGTCGTTCGGTCTCTGTAATGCCCCAGCTACTTTCCAACGCTGCATGATGTCAATCTTTGCAGATTACCTAGATGGTATCATGGAAGTGTTTATGGATGATTTCTCGGTTTGCGGATTTGATTTCCATAATTGTCTTGCTAACCTTGAGAAAACTCTGGAGAGATTTGTGGAGGTGAACCTCGTGCTAAATTGGGAAAAATGTCATTTCATGGTAACCGAAGGAATAGTTTTAGGACATATAGTTTCTGAAAAAGGTATAGAGGTAGATAAAGCTAAAATAGAAGTTATAGAAAACCTAAAACCCCCAAAAACCATCAGAGAAGTCCGAAGCTTTCTTGGACACGCTGGATTCTACCGGCGTTTTATTAAGGACTTCTCCAAAATAACTAAACCTTTAACCGGACTTTTAATGAAAGATGATGAATTCATTTTCGATGAAAAATGTAATGACGCATTTAATCTTTTAAAGCAAACATTAGTATCTGCACCCATTATGAAGTCGCCTGATTGGTCAGAACCTTTTGAGATAATGTGCGATGCTAGTGATTATGCAGTTGGAGCCGTTCTAGGACAAAGGAAAGATAAAAAAATTACTTGCCATTTATTATGCCAGTAGAACCCTAGATGCTGCCCAACTTAACTACGCAATAACTGAAAAAGAATTACTCGTTGTAGTTTTCGCTATAGACAAATTTAGATCCTATCTAGTAGGAGCAAAAATTATAGTTTACACCGATCATGCTGCCATTCGTTACCTATTAAGTAAAAAAGATGTTAAGCCCAGGTTACTCCGATGGATTATATTACTACAAGAGTTTGATTTAGACATAAGAGATAAAAAAGGCACTGAAAATGTAGTAGCCGATCACCTTTCTAGGCTAGAACATCTAAAACCAGAACTAGTACCCATAAATGATGATTTCGCCTATGATAGACTGACCGCTAGAGTAGAAACCATTGAAGATAATAACCTATATCTTTACGAGCACCCTCAAAATTCCTTAGCAATAAGTAACGTACCCTGGTATGCAGATTTCGTTAATTACCTAGTTGCTGATATAGTACCCCCTGATCTTGACTACCACCGCAAGAAGAAATTCTTCCACGATGTGAGAAACTTCTATTGGGACGAACCGCTCCTTTTCAAAAGGGGTAAAGATGGCATTTTTCGCCGTTGCGTTCCAGAAGAAGAGGTAAATAGTATTATCGAGCATTGTCATTCTGCACCTTATGGTGGACATGCGAGCACCTCTAAGACATACGCCAAGATTCTTCAAGATGGCCTATTCTGGCCTACCATGTGGCGTGATGTCTATGCTTGCATTGTCAAGTGTGATAGATGCCAACGCACTGGAAACATTTCAAGGCGTGATGAAATGCCTCTAAGAAACATTCAGGAAGTAGAACTCTTTGACGTATGGGGTATAGATTTCATGGGACCTTTTCCACCATCCTTAGGAAACAGCTATATCTTAGTAGTTGTAGACTATGTGTCTAAGTGGATTGAAGCTATAGCTGCACCCACAAACGACACTAGG
The DNA here is from genome assembly GCF_024323335.1 of Lathyrus oleraceus. Taxonomy (NCBI): domain Eukaryota; kingdom Viridiplantae; phylum Streptophyta; class Magnoliopsida; order Fabales; family Fabaceae; genus Lathyrus; species Lathyrus oleraceus. The sequence continues at coordinate 67,750,844 of NC_066584.1, forward strand.
GTAGTAATCAAATTATTTAAAAATTATATATTCCCTAGATTTGGAACACCACGTTTAGTCATAAGCGATGGAGGATCACACTTTATATCGAGAATATTTGACAAACTTTTAAGAAAATATGGAGTTAGGCATAGAGTAGCAACATCATACCACCCACAAACTAGTGTCCAAGTAGAAGTATCTAATAGGGAGATAAAACAAATCCTAGAGAAAACTGTTTCTATTTCTAGGAGAGACTGGTCTCAGAAGCTTCAAGAAGCATTATGGGCCTATAGAACCGCTTTCAAAACCCCTATAGGAACTACTCCTTATCAACTAGTTTATGGAAAATCCTGTCACTTACCGTTCGAATTAGAGCATAAGGCCTATTGGGCCATTAAAACTTTGAATTTAGACTACCTAGCCGTTGGAGAAAAGCATACCCTAGACATTCATAAATTAGAAGAACTTAGGTAATCGGCCTACGAGAATGCAAAAATATACAAAGAAAGAACAAAAGCCTATCACGACAAAAGAATAATAAAGAAAAATATCAATATAGGCGATCATGTTCTCCTTTTCAACTCTAGGTTACGACTCTTCCTTGGAAAGCTACGTTCAAGATGGACTGGTCCTTTCGAAGTATCCAAGATTCTGAGATCCGGAGCCTTAGAAATCAAGAACGAAACCTGTAGTCCATTCATTGTAAATGGACAAAGACTGAAGCTCTCTGAAGGAGGAGACATCCCAGCATACTACTCAAGCCACACCCTGATTGATCCACCAATTCCTACTACTACAGGTGTATAAATTCTAATCATCAAGCTATTGACGTTAAACAAGCGCTGCGTGGGAGGCAACCCATGGTTTTTCTTTCATTTTATTTTTTCGCATTTATTTATTTTTATTTTTATTTTATCTTATCATATTTTGCATTGGGACTAAAATTTGAATGGTTTGCATTTTCAGGATCACTTTCTTAACTTTTACAGGATGGCGAGGGCACTAGCGGTCAGCAATAGGGTGTCAGGTAACTCTTCCCTTATCTTATTTCGAAACATTGGGGACAATGTTCGATTTAAGTGTGGGAGGAGACTCTATCGTCTTTTCTTTATTGCTTTTCTCGTTTTTCCTTTATCGCTTTTTCTTTGCTGTTTTTAGATAGTTTATTTATTGTTATTTCCTTATAGTTGTTTATTTTGCTTTTTAGTATAATGCATGAGTTTGACGAGTCACCAAATATAGTAGATCTTTAGTACAATCCTACCTCCCCATACCTTTAGCCCCACCAAAAAAGTTTTTGCAAAAGAAAATAGTGTTATTCTGAAAGTTTTCAGGTTTTAAAGACATGTTTTGAGTAAGGATGCGGTGACTTGGGAGAACTTTGCGAAACATCAGTATTATTTTAGCACCATGGACTTCGTAAATATAGGAACCACTCCCGAAACCTCATATACCATGGCCCTAATCATCATTTCCGTATAAGTCCACAGTAGTTTATCTCAGCAGTCAGCTCCGGCCTACGCATCCTCTACGTAGGGGACCGATGCAAATAAGTGAATGATCCAGAAAAACAAAAAAATAAAAGAAAGCAAAAAGGCAACTCCGGTATAGGTGACCCTCACAAAGTCATTTAAACCAAAGAATTGTAAAAATTTGCTACAAAAAGAAAAAGAAAAACTTACCCATTGTTAGTTGGTTCAGAGGTATCTGGCACTAAACTCGGTAGGGCGGATTACGATCCGATCCCCCACAACTACAGTTGGGTCCAATAAAAGGGTTTACACATATTTATGTGCCAGAAACCCCACGCTCAGATCATAATCACTAACAGGCCACTCTACTACGAAGCATGTACGGATAACGGGGTTAATGTGATTGCGCCTGAATGAAAAGGACACAAAAAGAGATGAAGAGGCAGGCCTAGATATTGCGGGATAATATGGGTTGGTTAATATAGGAATGAAGTTTGTGTCCGTATTTTCGGATTAGTGTCATCATGATACCCTTAGTTCACTCAGTTAGTACCTATCACTTCATCCCGACTTGAACTTAGAATTTTTACCTGAAGCACTCGTTTACACGAATTTTCTTTTATGAGCTTTTCAATGTTTTGCTTGAGGACAAGCAAAGGTTTAAGTGTGGGAGAGTTTGATAACGCTAAAATTTACCGTATTTTCGACTCCGATTTCACATGCATTCTAGTTGTTTTATTATCATTTTGTTGTGTTATTGCTATGTTTTCCTTTGTTTTCAGGTTTTTACTCTAATCGGAGCCCCGATCGAGAAAAGGAGTGAAAAAGAGCTAAAAACCCTAAAATTCAAGATTTTGTACTTGTGCCCTACTCCATGGCTGGCGCCATAGACCCTGCCATGACGTGTCCAAGCTCAACTTCCCTCAACTTCCACGTTCCCCACTACTTCCACTAAGGCGCCTCATTTTTTGCTTGTGGCGGGCGCCATGGCCTTGTGGCGGGCGCCACAAGAGGAAAGTTTTTCCCTCCCATTTTCAAGTTAAAGGGCATCCTTGTCATTTCCATCTTTTTACTTGCTTATAAATAGAAACTCGAAATCACTTTTACAATCATCCAAACTTAGAGCAGAGGCAAACTTAGAGCAACTTTGTTTCACTTAGGCATATATTCAGTTTTATAAAGTGGTAATCGCTTCGCATTGGAGTGTTACCACAATTGTGTAATCGAGTCTGTGATAGAGTCTGTAATCGAGTTTGGAGCACTTTGGAAGGAAGTTAATCCTACCGCCATTTTCATTTCCGCTTTGCAATTTATTCAACCCTCCGATTGGAGAAGGTTTTTATTACTTGTCTTTATCTTATTTATTTTTCCGCACTCGCTTTACTTTATTTATTTCCTCGCACTCGCTTTACTTTTATTTATTTCCTCGCACTCGCTTTACTTTATTTATTTCCTCTCACTCGCTTTACTTTTATTTATTTCCTCGCACTCGCTTTACTTTATTTATTTCCTCGCACTCGCTTTAAATTATTTATTTCCTCGCATTCGCTTTAAATTATTTACTTTCCGCACTCGCACTACTTTTATTTATTTTCCGCACTCGCACTACTTTTATTTATTTTAATGCCCTTTTACTTTACCATGTCTAGCTAAATTTATAAGGTTAGAATGTAAGTATCGTAATTGAACCAGTAATCCGTACAATAGTTCGTAGAAACACTTAAGGGCTATATTAACTTTCAACTTAAGTTTTCCCGCACTTCAATTCCGTTGGGTAAGATCGAAAGCCGTCCAACGTCTTTTTAAACTTAATTGTTTTTAACTATTTCAAAAACAGCGAAAGCGCTTTGTCTAGTTCATTAGGAGTTTTTAACATTAAGAAGAAAAGAGATTTTAAAACTATTTTCGGACGCGTTTAAACGTTTAGAGTCTGATTCGTAAGAATCTCTTTTGGTTAAGAAATCCAGGTTATAATACTTTTAAACTTAGTCAAGATACTATATTTCTTAAAAATAGGTTTACTACTCTAACGCAATGCGCGCCTTTTTGTAAGTGACAATAAGAAGGTTTGATTAGGGAGTACAACTCGGTTCTGAATACGTGAAAGCGACAGTTCCTGTTAAATTAGTTCTTTTCAAAGTAGGAAACACTACCCATAAGTAGCTCTATTAGCAAGTACTTGGATTATTAATTAATTACGTGAATTACATTCGATCCTGTCTTTATTAATTATATTTTATTTCAATACTTTACTTTTCATTGCACACTCCAAAAACACCTTTTTCGATTGCCTTTGATAAGCACCATAACAATAGATAACGATAGATTGACACTTGGTCTCTGTGGATTCGACAATCTTTTATATTACTCTGACACGTTCATATACTTGCGAAACACCGCATCAGATTTTTGAAGTCACACTTCTGGTCATCAGTCATCTTGTTTCTGGCAATAGCAATACCGGCATCAGATACAGGAGGTACATAGCCAATAGTAACTATGTCCCATAGGTCAGCGTCATAACCCAGAAAAAAACTTTCGATTCTATCTTTCCAATAATCATATTTTTCTCCATCAAAAACTGGAGGTTTGGCATTGTAACTGTCTCTTTCATTGGTGTTGGGCATAGTGTTTTTCTCAAGCTGTATCTCTCTACATTGTTAAGTGTTTGATTGGAAATTCAATAACAGAGCCGAAGCTTTGATACCAATTGAAGGTAGAGAAAAACAAGAAAGGGGTGAGGGGTAAATTGTTTCCACGGATAATGAAAACTTTTGCAAATAAAACACATGCGAAAAATAATACTATTGACACAGAAGTTTATCCTGGTTCGCTTGAAATTCAAAGTTACTCCAGTCCACCCGGCCAAGTTGATTTCACCTTCAACAAGGACTTAATCCACTAATTTTGAAAGATTACAACGAAGAGCGTCTAAGAGGATAAAGATCTCTTAGCCCTCTCAAGTTTACATACTTCACAAGTCACTTGAGGAATATTCAATAAGTAATGAAAAATACAGTTATGTCCTTAGTGCTTCTGTAAGACCCCAATTTTAACCCTAAGATCCCTCATGCAAATCCATCATAAGCATTAGCATTGGGATCATGACTTGGCATCCTCCTTACCCCTCTTTCATTGAGTTTGTTTTGGGAGAGATCACCAAGCACTTTGTAATTATATCATACTTGTATATTATCATTTTACTAACTAAAATACCAAAAATATGTCTTTGCATTGGCCTAACTCTTTTGTAGGTAGGGCATGATCTCATTGATTCATCAAGTTCACATCTAGGGTGTAAGACCCTCATGAACAAAGAGCACAACCAAGAATTGATTCAATAATGGTTATGAGCATCATATATGAGTCCCAATTATTTCTACATGATATATTGATCAAGTTTTCTTCAAGAGTTTGAAGGTGATTTGCCTTGGAAACCCTAGTTTGATTGGGTATCTTGAGTAACTTCTCCAACAAGCTATCTCACCAATTGATCAAATTTCTCAAGGGACACTTTAAAATTCATCATATTATGCATATATTATCTACCATGAGCCAATAAAGTCAAGATAATTGGAAATTAGCAAGTTGGTTGATGGTGGTTGGCCAGATGATTTCATCTGATCAAAACTGGGTCTCCCTAGACCTTATCTCCTTTAATTTTCACCATATGAAAATGATTCCAAGAGCAAACTTTCTCTAAATGACATTCTAAACAACTTTCATGTCGAGAGCTAGAGCTATTTTTGCTTGGAAAATCATTTTCTATGTTGAAACATTATAGGTCATTTTGTCTAAACCCTAATTTGAAAGTCAACTTCCCAAGGCCATAACTTGCTCAATTTTTATGATATGGAAGATTTACAAGTTTCACAATCAAACTCAATGTGTCTAATTCAACTTTATCATTTCAAATCCAAATGACATGAAATTGGTGACCATTTTGAAGGTCTTTGAAAGAGATACAACTTTGATGAAGACACTGTTCTCATTTAAAGCTCATGTAAAAAGTTAAGCAAGGTGGAATATTGAGACATATGGCTTGACACTTAGAAAAAATTTGATATGTCAAAAAATTCCAAACTTCCACCTCAAATTTCTCCAAGTTCCAAGCTCCAAATGAAAAAGTGTTGAACATGAAAGTTGTTCCTCTTGATCTCACCTTTCCAAAGAGCTCAAATTCATTCATTCTGGACAAGAAATGCATAGGTTGCGCATGGCTTAAACAAGGTGACATCACTTGGTAAGGATCAAGCATCAAACATCAATGTGCATTTGCCTTGCAATCCAAGCTTACTTCAGAGCATCTGATGTTCATTTTTGGACCTCTAGCAATCATTTCATGGGCCTATGCGCACCCATGCACCATTGCATCACCATTTGCCAAAATTGGAAAGTGAAAGAGAGTGTGTAATTATCAACCATTCCAGCTATAAATAGAGCTTCAATTGCTCAGAAATTCACACACAATCGCGCCAGCTTTGATCCCCCATTTCAAACCCTCAATTATCAAAGGATAAGCTGAAAAATTCTCTTGAATTTGAGCTTGAATCTCCACTGTTTTGGAATTCAATTCTCCAGGAATCCATAGCTTTTTAACCATTCAATTCTCTTCCTGCAAGCAAGTGGAGTGAGTCCAAGCACAAGCAAGATCAAGACCAGGTGAATCCAGACCTCCATTGAAGGTATTTTTCAGAAATTTTGAACTCTATGATTCTCTCAAATTTTTGCTCAATTCTATTGATTCTTTGGTTGTCTGAAGTCCTACCAATGTAGGCAAGAAGATTGAGTTGCTTTGAGGTCAAGTCAAAGTAACTCAATTCATGTACCTTAAATTTCAATTCCATGTATCTCTCAATATACTTGGAATTGGAGTGAATGGAGGTCAGATTTGAGCTCAGTGCCATTTTTTCTTCAAGATCATGTCCTTGTTTTTCATTATGGTGATGGTTCATGGTGGACCAGTCCGGTGAGGTCCACCGGAGAAGATGACCGGAGCTCTGGCTCCGGCGATGACTTGGCTAGCATCTGAACCATAGGATCCATGTGTTTTGTTCTAATCCTGAGCGTTGGTTTTGAATACCACATTTGTCACGCGTTGACTAAGGTTCATGGTGGATAGCGCGCTACGGACCATTTGATCTGCCACCTCAATTAATGAGGGAGATCTGATGGTCCACGTAATTTAGATTTTCTGAATTTTTATTTTAATTACATTTTCTTCAATAATTCATATTAAATTCAATATTGATCCAAAAAATATGAGACTTTCACCAAAAAAATTCAAATATTGTTCTCTTTCACATTCTGAATTAAAAACATTTTTTGGATCATTATTAATATTTTTCATGAATTAATTGATTTTTAATTTGTTTTTAATTATTTAAAAATATTTTTAATTGTCCAAAAATTATGAAATTTTTTCTCCAAGGTCCTTTGACCTTGTTTGACCTATGATAAATCTTTATGGCCATTTCTATGGTGTTTTGATGAGATTTTAGGAATGGAACAAAACATATTTGATTTAAATGCATTATTTTAGTAATTTTAATTGAATAAATGCCAATTAAATTTTGTTGACCATTTGTATTGACTTGTATGAGTTTGCTTATTGTTGTTGGGCCTTGGTCAAGGTTGATTTGACTTTGTCAAGTTAATATCATTGGATTTAGGGGATTGATGGAATGTACATTCCATCTCCCAAAATGAATGAATGATATTAATTTCGTAAAAGTCCTCCTTTGACCAATTTGTGATCTTATTCATCCCCTTCCCACTTCATCTCATTCCTCTTCTTAATTCATTCATGTCATTTGGCCTATGACATCTCAAAGTCCTAATGCTAGTTGATTGAAAAATTGACATGAGTATGGATGAGATTAGGCCACACCCTTTGCATATTCCTTTTTGTGTATTCTATGTTTCATGAGCATAGTCCATTATACTATGTCTCTAGCATGCATTAACACCAAAATTCTATTACCCGGCCTCAAATAGTTGTGACTTCTACATAAGTCCAACTACGATTGCTTGACATAGCGCTAAATTTTTGACATAAAAGGCATAAGCATTCTAGTTAGTGAGATTGTAAGTCTCCCCTCTTTCATGGTATTGTGTGGAAACTTGGCCTTCTTTCCTTCCTTTGGAAGATGTTTTGGTTCAAGGATCCATGCTTGTGATAAGTGGGTTGAGTGTCTCCAAAGAATGTCTTGAAAAGCAAAAGCAAAAGCAAAACAAAACTAACATCTAACCTACTAACTATTGACTTTTAATTTCAAGCTTTTACTTTAAAGCAATTTACTTTTTGCACTTTATTTCATTTTCCATTATACATATCATTCTAATTGTTTATGTTAATGCAATTTTTACTTTGTCCATTGGGACCATATTGTGTGATATATTTTGTTTGTGTTACTTTGTTTGTTTGTGTGGTCTTTGACCATTAATGTACATAATAATAACAAAAACCCTAAAAAACTTTTGAGTGGACTGTCGGCTTGTTCTTGAACAAATGGACTTAGAATCTAGGCAACCTCCCTAAGCTAAAGGACTTGGCCAATGCCAACTTGTTGAAGAACCAAGTGCTTGCCATTTGAAAATTCATCTGATACATCTTTAAAGATCTCTCTAAGATTCATCTGCAACATGATCATTGTGAAGTTGTTATTTTAAACCTGTGACTTGTGGAATTCATATGTTACATGAGTTATTTTGAAGAAGATCATGGAAGGGATAAACTTGGATTAGGCCATCTTTATTTGATGCCTTGCTCTTCAAGATAATATAATTGTGCACTTGTGTGTTGCTTAATTCTAAAAGTCCAAGGGAATTCTGGGTTTCTATTGACATTTTTGTCTATTGGATTGCTACCCATTTGGTCAGATCTTTTCAACTCTAAACTTTTAAATTTGTGCATAGGGTAGTCCCTTCATCTTCTCCCCATTTCTTTAATTTCAAAATATCTCCCTCCATTTTCAAAATTTTCTTTGTGTGAACTATTTTTGTGCTAAACTTAGACCACTTTTGCAAAAAGATAGAAACTTTGACCTTATGCCATTGCATTTTCAAATTTATTTTCTTAAATCAAACTTGTAAATAAACTTAACTATACTTGACTTAAACTTTTAAAAAAAAGCCAAAACGAACTAACTCATCCAAATCATTTTAGGCCTTTGCGCCTTTCAACCTAAATTTTTGTTAAAAGCAATGCATCCATTTTGAAATTTGTATCACGAACTACGAGGTTTTGATCCCTCATTTTTATGTTGGTACGTAGGCATAAGTCCGAAGGTCTTGTCAAACACAAAAATATAATTAATGAGCTCTTTTCTCATCTCCCCATTCTATTTGTTTGTAAACATCACTTTGTACAAAATACATATGCACACAAAAAGGGCTCCCTAGGAGTACCTAGGATACTTTGGGTGCTAACACCTTCCCTTTGTGTAGCCAACCCCCTTACCTGTGATCTCTAACTTTTTATTAGTTTTTATTTGAAAACTTCTTACATTTTGGGTTTTATTCGTACTTTTTCCCTTTTCCCTTAGAAACAATAAAAGCGTGGTGGCGACTCTTGTTAATTGATATCTAGCTTGTCAATAGCGTGATGATCATGAATTTCCCGCTACAGAAATTAAGTGGCGACTCTGCTGAGGAGTAGTCTCCAGTGGGTTTAGCCTACTTTTTATGTGAATATATGTGTATATATGTGTAAGACCCTAATTTTGACTCTAAGATCCCTCATGGCATCATATCATTGCACATTGCATTTGCCTCAAGGATCATAGCATCTTGGCTCCCTAACCCTAGGGTGGGACTTGTGTGAGTTTGTTTGAGACCACCAAGCATGCTAGAATTGTACATTATTGGTCTTCTCATTTTGTTTACTAACCAAAAGCACAAAAATATGTCACTAACATCTTTTGTTTTGTAGCTTGAGCAATCATGTGACCCAAGGCTCCTAGGAGGCCCCTATGCTCAATGATGTGGTCAGATGAAAAGGAAAGCTAGCATGAAAATGGTTTCCAAAGCTCTCAATCATCATATATGCCTCCCAAGTATATCAATTTGTCAATTTGATCAAGATAAACCAAAGGGCTTGAGGATTGTTTCCCAAGGAAACCCTAATTCAACTGTGCATTGACTGTGCCTTGCTCATGAAGCAACCTCAACCCATAATCAAATACTATCAAGGAAAGTTCTTTCATTCATCATTTCATGCATATATGAGCCTATTTGAGTGTCCTCAATCATCAATTCATTAAGATTTCAAGTTTGGACTTGAGAAGTTGATCAGTCAATTCATCTAACTATTTTGAAATCCATGTGTTTGTCAAATGAAGATGACCCCAAGGACAAACATGTTCTTAAGAACCATATGAACAACTTTCATGTTCATCAAAAATTGATTTGAAGCTTTGAAGGTCATCATCCATTTCAAAACATTATAGGTCATTTTGACTGAAACCCTAATTTTGGGTCAACTTCCCAAAGACCTAACTCACTCATTTTTCATTATTTTGAGGTGGTATCAACTGCATTGGAAATTTTACGATGGCTACTTCAATTGTTATGTTGGACAAAATTTCAAAATCATAAAAGAAATACATGTGATAATACAAAACGTTATAGGTCACTTTGGACCAAAGTCATTGAAATGTGAAAAAAGTCCAACTTCAAGTGCCCATAACTTTCTCATAAAAAATCCAAATGATGCAAAATTTAAGTCGAAATTTATTGTCTTAAAACGATCTACAACTTTTATGTTGAAGGTTTTGTCATTTGAGGCTTGAATAATTGAAACAGAAGGGCTTGAAGTTGGTCCATTTTGGCAAAATGTCCATGCACATGTTTTGCACCTTGAACTTTATGATCAGTTTTCATTAATTTCCCAACACCAGATGGATTTTTGTTCAACATAAGAATTGTTCCTCATGTCAAGACCTTTCCAACCATTACCCACATGGCCGTGTTTCAATTTGGCAAAGTGCATTTTCGAAGAGGTGAAAGTTTGTGTGCATTTATGGAAACCATATCAAAACTTTGTGCATAAGCCAATTCCATCAAATTTGCGCGTCCAATTCATCTTACTTACATCTTAACACTCAATTTCCATTGCATTTGGGCCTCCCATGCGCCTGTACAGGCCCATGCATGGAGGCCCTCATTCCACATGCACACGAGTTTGGCAAGGCTTACATCATCTCATGCTATAAATACAGGTGCTTGGCTTCATTCATTTCCAACCTTAAGGCGCCTAACACTCTGCAAAATTGAAATCCCACCCTTCACCTAGAGGTATTTTGAGTTTTCTTCTTCAGTTTTTCAGTTCAATTTTCAACTTCCTTGGTTGATTATTGAGCTTCAATTCCTAAGGCTGGATACTTTGCCATCTCAAGATCACACTGCAACAGAGAATTGGAAGAGATCGTGTCTTATAGAGGTGCACTTCAAAGGTTGTTGTTCAAACTTTTTCCATTCGAATCTCCCTGAATCTTGCTCATTTCTTGTGTTTGTTGGTTCCTCTGAAGTCCTCTCATAAGAGGCAATTGATCTGTGCATTTAATTTCGTGAATTCATCAAGTTCAGTTTGAACTCCATAATTTTCTATCTCTGATTTCTCCTTCTATGAGAGTCTAGAGTAGAAACCAATGGCACAGGGGTGATGTACATCACCCTAGCTTTCCAATGATATGAGGATCGTGCATTTTGGTGAACTTTTTAAGACCTGCAACTCTGGCCGGAGCTGGCTTGCTCGCCGGAGAAGACGGTGGTGTACACCACAGTCCCCTACGCCAGATTGCATCTGGACCGTTGGTTGTTGTTTCCAGATTGAATCATGGCCTTTGATTGTTATGACTTTTTTAAATGCTTCGTGTTTCTCATTTGACCAAGGCCTTTGGTGAGCGTGCGCTTTACAGCCATCTGATGTGCCACATCATTTAATGAATCAGATCCAACGCGCCAGGCTTTTTCTTAATTTCTGAATTTCATTTTATTTTCTTTTATTTCCTTTTATTTCAAAAATTCATAACTCTTTCATTTTAAATCCAAAAATATGGGACCAATTGCATTATTTCCCTTTTTAATTCTAGTTTCTGAAAATGATTTTTAATATTTTTTATGAGTTCATTTAATATTTTTAGTGAATTTTCTCTTTTCTGGTTATTTTTAATTCATTTAAAATAGTTTCCAATATTCAAAAAATGCAAAAATATTTTCTTAACATCTTTGAATGATGATGAATCTATGAAAAATATTCTCATCAATTTCTTAATTTATTTGAGATTTATTTGAGATTTTAGTTCAATTATGTTATTTTTCTTCATTTTAAATTGTTTAAAATTAGTTTCTGTTTTCAAAAAATGATTATAAATTTTGTCAAACTTTGTTTGACCTTGTTGAACTTAGGATGATCCATTTGGACTTTTCCAAGTTGATTTGAAATGGATTTGAAGTTTGACCTTTATTTGTTTATTTTAATTCAAGTATTATTTTAATTCTCAAAAATACCAGAAATATTTTATTTGTTTCTCGACTTCTAAGCTTCATCTTGCTTCTGTTTACCATTGATTGATTTTGATTCCATTCATCTTTGGTCAATGTATTTTGCTTATGTCATTTGACTTTCAATTATATACATTTCTATTTCTTCTTCTTCTTCTTTTTTTCTTTTTGATCAATGAGTTAATGATTGGTGGTTAGCCTTGACATATGAGGGGCTTAACCTTCTTTGATTCAAATCTAATTCATCTTGATCAAATATCAAGTGAATGGCTTTGCATTAGAGATAGGTTGCTTTTTGGTTAAGCAAAAAACCTAAATCCATACAAGATCATTCTTCTTTTCTTTTGGCATGGCAAGTTGTAGGAGCTTGGCTTACTAGTCATGGTCTCTAACTTGTGTTTGTTGCCTATAGTTTCATTGACCGGCCTCAGATAGGTGTGACTACTACATTAGTCCACTTACGATTGCTTAACATAGCGCTAAATTACCTTATGGCACACTAACATTAACTTTTAATTCAAGCCTTTAATTCTTACAATTTACTTTTAATGCAATTTAATTTCTTGCACATTAATTCATTTGCTTTTGCCCTTTGCTCACTTGAGCTCATGTTTATGTTAATGCAATTTGTCTTTTGCTCACTTGAGCACATTATTGTGTATATATTATTGTGCTTGTTTTGTTTTGTTTGTGTGAACCCAATGCAAAATGGACAAAGGACTTAGATTTTAGGACTTTACCTATGCTAATGGAGTTTGAAGAGCAACTAGGCCTCATGCCTTTAGAATGCTATAAATTGTCAAAGAGCAACTAGGCCTCATACCTTTAGAATGCTTAATCTTGAAGATGAACTTGAAAGGATCCTAATTTCTAAACTCACTCTTGTCCATTTTTTCTATTGCATTGTGGAACTTTTTGATTTGTGTGTTCTTGTGTGCTAGGGATTCAAACTTGCCAATTAGAAGAACCATTGTCATGAGCATCCAAAGTGAGAGATACAAAAGCCAATTGGAAGATTCCTAGGAGCTTGATTGATTGTGTGCTTGATTGCTTGAGTTATTTGCTTATTGCTTGCTAATTTCAAATGAAAGGAAACAACTTGGATCATCACTGTATGATCTCAAGAAGGGAACTCCATATGGTTTTATTTCTCTTCCTTCATCTTTGCATGTTTAGGACCTAGCCATTCTTCTTCTTCCCTCCACTCTAACCCAAGCCAAACTTTTGTGCAAACATTAACATTGTTTTCAAAAACTAGAAACCTAAGCATTATGCTTTTGATTTTCCAAACTCTTTCCATAATACTTATTTTGAATTGAATCTTTAAGTCAACTTTGACCTTATTTTGTGAATACTTTTCATTTGTAAATACAACTCACTCAATTGTTTTGTGGTTTCAATGGCCACTTTTGCCAAAACTTTTCATAAACATTAGCTATTAGGTTTGAGTTACCCTAGAGGTTGATATAATACTCACCTATATCCTTAGTGATGGACTATAAGACTTCCATGCTTATTATAGGGTTAACCCCTCACTAGCATGTTGAAGCTCTCCTCACATGGTGGATTTGTGGTTTTGGGTTGAGTTTTCTCCCTTTGATAACAAAGGACCTTAAGGTTTTTGGACCAATCAATTCTCCAACTTCTTTTGAGATTTTTACCCCGAACTACGAGGTTTTGATCCTAATATTTTTTAAGATGGTACGTAGGCAATGGGTTTATCCATTCAAACACAAAATTGTAAATAAATTGTATATTCTTTTCTCATCTCCCCAACTATGTTTGCACAAATATTTTCACAAATACCAACCTACCTTACAACATTGGTGAAAAGGGCTCCCTTAGAGTACTAAGGATGTTTTGGGTGCTTAAAACCTTCCCATTGCATAACCAATCCCCTTACCCAGATCTCTGACATTTTTATTAGTTTTTGATTTGATAAAACTTCTCGGTATTTTGTTCGCTTTCTAACCTTTCCTTTGGATAAATAGAAGTGCGTTGGCGACTCGAATTGTATGATTTACTTTTGATTTAGGCAATAAATCTAAAGGTAACGAATACCCCGCTACAGAAAAGAGGCGACAATGTTGGGGACCTTTTTGCCTAGTGGGTTTTGCCTACTTTTCACTTTTGTTGTATTGTATTGTTTATATTTATTTGTGATATATTTTTTGTGCAAATTTGGGATGACTGTATTGATTGTAATGTATGAATTGTTTGATATATTAATTGCTTGTGTGCTTGGTGGTCTCTTGTGAGATGAGTTTTATACCCGAACTCGAGTGCACTTATTATAAGAGAATGGCATAGTCTTGTTGACTTGTGTGGAGTTATTCCTTAGCAAGTTGACTTGCAAGTCCATTCACTAGGTGGAGGTTTTGTTGGGATCAATAATGTCACACGAGTAGTCGTGGTTAGGAATTACTCTTTCCAATATATGCCTTAGAAGCCAAGGACCTTAGATTACCTAGCCCATCTTGGCCTATTTTAGGACGTAGCGCGAAGGTCGTTCAAGTGTAAGATTTTATACGATTGTTACGCGATACTACACTCATAAGAGTCTCTCTTGAGAATATTTTTGGAGTACGAGTAGTCGTTTATCCGATAATATCCGAAAGATGAGAGGATGACTATGGGAACCTCTTGTAGAACATGATTGTCAGGTTAACCGTAGTACACTCCCTTTGGGTGGTTCTTAACCAAGACTACATGCTCGTGACTTGCAACAAACCCTTGATTCATGGTTGATCCGTTCTTGTACATCCTTAATATCAATGGAACTTGGGTGTTGATAAGGTGTAAGCCATAATCCACCAAAATGGATGATTAATATTAAGGATGACTTGATCCATCCCATGACCTTTGTGTGGTGTGATTTGCTTGATCCTTGAGTGTGATTTTTGCATCCATGCATTCATGCATTCATGTGCATCCATATCATCAACAATGAGACAATTTTCAAGGAACTTAAGAGGTCTATTTGCAAATTTTCAAATGAGTTGGCTCTGGTGTAGTACCGGTGCGTCAGCTTGTCTCAAAATAAATGAAGAACACATAGTTAGACCACTGAACAAGAAACCCTGGAACAAAACCTGCTTATGCACATGATGCATGCAATGCTTGTGCATATGATTTATTATTATTTCTTTTTTTTAGTCAGAGGAACTTTTAGAGCTTTATTTGCAAATATTTGAAAATATTAATCATTTAGACATATATGGAGTAATCATATACATCATATCTGGAGAAATTTTTTACACCAAAGAAGTACAGTCTTGGTAACCAAATACAATACAAGAGAGAAGGAAAATGAACATCCTATGGAACCCTAGAAACAATCGTCCAAAGCTCTCGAGACTGGAAGATAAGCTGCACGAAGCCTCGTCACCTCTCTCTCATAGGCTGCCTCCATATCCGCCTTCTCCTTGGCGAGTCGATTGTACTTCCTCTTCCAAAACCTGGAAGACTGAGGAAGAAGAGAAGTCACCACATCATCAGGCTTGTCGATAATCTGATGCTCAAGAAACTCTATCAATGCATCCTTATCTCTAAGCTGCTGAAGTAGCTCCTCTCGCTCACAGACCCAAGCGCGCGAACGGTCTTCATCTCTCAACTCCTCTACTCCTTGGTTAGGGAGGGTTGAAGGCCCAACCATAACCATAGGTGTAGGTCTCGGGTAATCATAGGGCATGCGGTACTCAGAAGCTCTCCTCCTAACCCACGAGGTGTAGGGTTCCAAAGCAATATAATTCTTCGGACCAAGCTCTTTCCTTCCCTTCCTATGAATCTTGCGCCAAGCGCGGACCATCCTGCCCTTCAAGTTTCGGGGATCTTTACCCTCTTGAAAGAACACACCTTCTAATAGAATGTTATAAGGTTTATCCTTTAAGGGGAACCCAAGCTGACGACGTGCCAAAATAGGGTTGTAGTTAATCCCACCACATGTGCCAAGAAGAGGCACATTGGAGAATTCACCACAGGAGTTAATAATCTGCGCACCATCATATACACGGTTATACCAAAAGATATCATCATTAGTGAGAGACATAAGTCTCGTGGACCACTGTAGACATCCTTTGTTCTCCTTGAAGGCGAGCGTCTATGGCAAGTATATGTGATGTTTGTATATATGTATGTGTGATATAATCTGTTTGTTGTGCTTGGTAATCTCTGAGTGGTGAGATAAGTTCTAACCCGAACTTAAGTGCGATTAAGATAGGAGGATGGTATAGTAATGTTCGACTTGTGTGGAGTTGTCCTTAACAAGTTGGCTTGAAATCCATCTGCTTAGTGGAGACTCCTTTGGATTTGGAAGTGTCACACAAGTATTTGTGGTTAGGCATTACTATTTCTAATTGGGTCTGCGAAGCTGGGGACCTTAGAACATTTAACCCATCTTGGCCTATTTAGGACGTAGTGCGGAAACTGTTCAAGTGTAGACTTGATAACAGTTGTTACGCGACACTACACTCAGACGAGTTTCTCTTGAGAATATTACGGGTCGATGAGTCAGTCATCTTAACCTGTAATATCCAATAGATGGAATTAAGACTCTGGGAACATTTTAGAACATGATCTATAGGTTTTTATCCTTAGTTCACTCCTTTGGGATGGTTCTTACCCGGACTCCATGCTCGTGACTTGCAACAAACCCTTGATTCTTGGTTGATCCAATCAAGTCTTGTCAATATCAATGGAACTTGGGTGTTGATAAGGTGTAAACCATAATACACCAAAATGGATGATTGATCTTGACAATGACTTGATTCATCGCTTGACCTTTGTTTGCCTTGTGTGTGATCCCTTATTTGTGATTGTTGCATTCATGCATTCATGCACATCATAACATTCATCACACGAAAATTTCAAGGAACTAAGGTATCACTTGCAAATATTTTCAGACCATGGATTATGGACGAAGGAACACTAAGAAGTACAGTTTCAGATGTCCCGACTTGAAAGAGTTAAGGAAGCTGGCGTCTTTTGTATTAGATCCCTTGGACTTCAAACAATGTCATGGGAAGCTTCTATCTATCTTGTCTGCTGATGTAGCTGAAGGACTTTTGAGTGCATTGGTGCAGTTCTATGATCCTCTCTATCATTGTTTCACTTTCCCAGATTTTCATCTTGTGCCTACATTGGAGGAGTATCCTCATCTTTTGGGGATACGTATTTCTAGTAGAGTGCCTTTTAGTGGGCTGGAGGAGATTCCCCGGTCTAGTATTATTGCTGAAGCTCTTCACTTGATGAAGTCTGAGATAGAGGCTCATTGGGTGAAGAAAGGAGGGTTATTGGGATTTCCATATGTTTTCCTCATCAAGAAAGCCACTACTTTTGCTCAAGCTGGTAGTGTGGATGCTTTTGAAGCTATCCTTGTGTTGCTCATCTATGGATTGGCTTTGTTCCCTCACATTGACGGTTTTGTTGATGTTAACGCCATTAGACTATTCTTGATTGGGAATCCTGTGCCTACTTTGTTGGGAGACATGTATTTATCTTTGCATCTAAGGAATTCTAAGGGTGGTGGAACGATTTTCTGTTGCATTCCTCTTCTGTACAAGTGGTTTATTTCGCACTTGTCTCAGACACCTGCTTTTGTGGAGAACAAACAATGTCTAAGGTGGTCTCAGAGACTTATGTCTCTCACTAATGATAATATAGTTTGGTATGATCCGTCCTTAAGCAGTTTGGAGATTATTGATAGTTGTGGTGAATTCTCTAATGTGCCTCTCATTGGTACACAAGAAGGAATAACCTACAACCCTGCTTTGGCTCATCGTCAACTTGGGTTCCCCTTGAGATAAAAACCTAATAACATGTTGTTAGAAGGTATTTTATATCAAGAGGGTAAAGATCCCCAACATTTGAAGTAGAAGATTGTGCATGCTTGGCATAATGTGCATAGGAAAGGAAGATCCGAGCTTGGTCCGTGCAATTGTGTAGCTTTGGAAGCTTACACTCTTTGGGTGAAGAAGAGAGCTATGGAGTTGAAGATGCCTTATCCTTTTGAGAGACCTATGTTTATGGTTGTGGTTGAGCCATTAACTCTCCCTAACCAAGATGTAGAGGAGTAGGAAGACGCACTCGTCAAGATGAAGCAAGAGAAGGATATGTGGGAAGAGCATTTTCATGCTTTGAGCAAAAAGTATGAAGAGTTGCAGTTGGAGTCTAAGGACAAAGATGCACTTATTGAGCTACTTGAAGACCGAGTGACAAAGAGACAGAGAGAGCCAGAGGTTTCATCTTCTAGCACGCCTCAGCCTTCCTTTGCTTGGAAGAAGATTGTTGACCAGCTTGTCCTCGAGAAGACTCGGATGAAGGCTTCTTTTGAGACCGAGACCCGTCGTATTTGAAGGAAGTACGCGCCATCAGCCGGATCTTCTGACATTGTTGTTAGGGATCCTTAGGATGACTAGTCTCCTTTTCTCTTGTATCTTTTTGTTCTTGGTTTCTGAAATTGTACTTAGTGTAATCCTTCCAATTTATATAAATAAAAAGAGATTTTTGGTCATATCAAATTATTGCAATTGCCATTTAAATATTATATATTTGCAAATGATATAGTAAGTTCCTTGGAAATAAAAAAATAATCAAGCATTACATTTCATGCATCATTTGCATAAGCAGGTTTTTGCCAGGTGTCTGATTGGTGTTTCTTATGTGCTTTAGCCAAGCTGACTCACCGGTACAGTACCAAAGCCAATCATCTGAGAATTATGGAGCATATAGAGCAAGAGAACAGAGAACTGAAGGACGAGATCGCCTGACTGAATGCCATGATGGAGTCAGTCCTTGCTGCTAAAAGTCAAGCTTCTCCAACGCCTGCAACTCCTCCCGCGAGGACGTATACTTCAGAAGTGATTATCTCTACTGTGCTTGCTGCTACCGCCCACTTTGCGCCGAACCTACTTGTCAGATTCCCCTTGGGAATGCCGCCCAACTTTGTGCCAGAGGGCTTTGCGCCTACCTTTGCTTCCATGCCGGCATCTAGCCAGGTCATGTCCGTACCACCTCCAGTTATGCACACTTTGCCTCGCATAGAGGATACCACCTATCATTCTGAGCCGTCTGAGGGCCCTGATGTCTATGAGAAGATGGAAAAAATGAAGGACCAATTTCTTGAGTTGCGCAAGGAATTGAAGACGCTGAGAGGTAAAGATCTGTTTGGGAAGAGTGGTGTCAAGTTATGCTTGGTACCCAATGTGAAGATCCCAGTGAAACTCAAAGTGCCTGAATTTGAAAAATATAAGGGGAACTCTTGTCCGCTCATTCATCTTGTGATGTATGCCCGCAAGATGTAAACTCAGATAGATAAAGACCTATTGCTTATGCACTATTTCCAGGATAGCCTGACTGGTGATGCACTCCGTTGGTATATAGGGTTGGATAGTGCAAGCATTCACACTTTCAATGACTTGGGAGAGGCTTTTGTGAAGCAATACAAATACAATATGGACATGGTGCCAGATAGAGACTACTTGAGGTCTATGTCTCAGAAAGATATAGAGACATTCAAAGAGTATGCGCAAAGGTGGAGGGAGTTGGCTGCCCAGATCACTCTTCCTTTGGAGGAGAAAGAGATGACAAAGATCTTCTTGAAAACCATGAGTTCATTTTATTATGAATGCATGATTGTTAGTGCCCCTAGTGATTTTGCCGAAATGGTAAGCATGGGGATGAGGCTTGAGGAAGGAGTCTGCGAGGGACGTTTGTCAAGAGATGAGGCGTCAACGAGTAAGAGGTATGGCAGTAGTTTCAGCAAGAAGAAGGACAGTGAGACAAATGCAATTTCCAGTGGGAGGCAGAAGAGGCCTCAGATCAGAAGAAATCCACCACCCCGTCAACATCATCATCATCAAGTGTCATCAGTAATTTCGGTATTTTCTAATCAACAAGCATCACCAGTTCCACAACAACAACAACATCAACGTCAACAACAACAACCGCAACAAAGAACAAACGCCTACAACAACAATAATAACAACAATCATCATCAGCAGAACTTTGAGAGAAAGAAGGTATCTTTTGACCCGATTCCTATGTCGTATGCAGAGTTGTATCCCTCGCTAGTTCTCAAGAACTTAATTCAACCGAGGAACCCACCGCAGATCCCAGAACCACTTCCCTTATGGTATAAACCTGAGCTTCATTGTGTTTTTCATCAAGGAGAACACGACCATGATATTGAAAACTGCTATCCGTTGAAATATGAGGTTCAAAAGCTTATGAAGAGCAGTATGGTGTCCTTTGAGGACCGTGCGCCAAATGTGAAAGCAAACCCTTTGCCCACTCATGGGAACTCTTCAGTGAATATGGTGGAAGGTTGTCCTGGAGAATTCAAGGTTTATGATGTTCGGTTTATCCGAAGATCCTTGGTGCAGATGCATAAGGATATCTGTTTGGTGAGTGACTGTGAACATGACCATGATGGTTGTGTTGTTTGTAGTGTGGACCCAAGAGGGTGTGATGTGGTGAAAAGGGACATCCAGCATCTGATGGATGAAGGCATGATCCAGATTGTTCAATCCCGTCATGTAGATGACGACGTCAATGTCATAGTGCCCGTATTCAAGCAACAAGAGCGATTGATAATTCAGTATGATAGCAGCAGTAACAAGAATGTCAGTCAAAGATCAGTATCGCCGTTGGTAATACGGTTAGTGGGCCCAGTCCTGTATTCATCTGATAAGGTTGTACCTTACCAGTACAATGCTACAATGATAAAGAATGGTCAAGAGGTCCTGTGACCTATGACTAGTTCAGTAGTGAGTATTGCTTATGTAACGAAGGTGACCCGCAGTGGTCAAGTGTTTGGGTCGGTGTTCCTAGAAAACAAAGAGGAAACGATTGTTGGTAAGAAGGTGGAGGTGCCTAATATAAATCTGGTTGGTTGTTGAAAAGATAAGTCCGGTGAATCCAGCTACTTGAAAGCCAATGATGATGATGAGGTACTCCGATTGATAAAAAGGAGCGAGTTTAATGTGGTTGAGTAGCTGCTCCAAACTCCCTCAAAAATCTCAGTGTTGTCTCTGCTGATGAATTCTGAAGCGCACAGAGAAGCACTATAGAGAGTTCTTGAACAAGCATACGTAGAGCATGATGTTACTGTGGACCAGTTTGATCACATCGTGGCTAAGATCACTTCATGCAATAATCTGAGCTTCTGCGATGAAGAACTCCCTGAGGAGGGAAGAAACCACAACCTGGCTTTGCATATTTCAATGAACTGCAAAGAAGATTCTTTTTCAAATGTGCTTGTTGACACCAGTTCATCACTCAATGTGCTTCCAAAGTCCACTTTGTTGAAGTTATCTTACCAAGGAGCTCCCATGAGATATAGTGGGGTAATTGTCAAAGCCTTCGATGGCTCGTGCAAAACGGTTATTGGTGAAGTGGACCTTCTAGTCAAGATAGGTCCGAGTGATTTTTAGATTACTTTTTAAGTATTGGATATCCACCCGGCCTACAGTTTCTTATTGGGAAGGCCATGGATTCATGAGGCAGGGGTTGTTACCTCCATTCTGCACTAGAAGCTCAAGTTTGTCAAAAATGGAAAGCTAGTGATTGTGGGAGGAGAGAAAGCGCTATTAGTTAGCCATCTGTCATCTTTCACGTATGTAAAAGCTGAGGATGAGGTTGGAACTCCATTCCAAGCCTTATCTATTGCTGCTGAGAAGAGAGTTGGGGCACCTATGTCCTCATTGAAAGATGCTCAGAAGATTTAGAAGAAGGTATTGTTGATCAGTGGGGGCGCATGGTAGAGGTCTCCGACAAAAAAGGGAGAACAGGTTTGGGGTTCCAAAGAGGCTCATCAGCTATTAGATCTGAAGATATGCAACTTAGCTTCCGTAGCGGAGGGTTCATTCATGGCAATGAACAACACTTAGTTGTTGCGCTAGAGGATAACGAAGAGGAAGACTGCACCAACTTTATAACGCATGGAAGGACATGCAACAATTGGACTGTCGTTGATATTCCTGTTATTTTGCATCGATCTAAGTAATTTCTTTTATATTTTAAAAATCCTTCTCCTATGCCTAAGGGAGAAGTGAACATTGTTTGGGCATTTTAAATTGATCATCAATAAAATTAATTCTATTCATCCACATCTTTGATGTTTATTTTTTACTTTTTGCTTTATTCTGAATATGGTAATCACAAAAAACATAAATAAACAATATAATTTTCCATCTACATAATATTTGGTCACAAATTCACTTCTCTAAAATCAAAATATCAAATCATTATGCAGGTTGGTTCCTAACCCCATTGAATACAATGATCCTTCTCCTTCTCTAAATTTTGAATTCCCTGTGTTTGAGAACGAGGAGGAAAGTGATAAAGAAGTGAGTGATGAATTGTCTCGTCTTCTTGAGCAAGATGAAAAGATCATTCAGCCTTTTGAAGAGCAAATTGAGCTAGTCAACTTGGGTTCCGAGGATGATGTGAAGGAAGTCAGGATTGGGTCTCGACTGTGTCCAGGTGCTAAGAAGGGGTTGATTGATCTTCTTCGAGAATATTCAGATGTGTTTGCTTTGTCCTATCAAGACATTCCTGGGTTGGATTCTGAGATTATGGAGCATAGATTGTCGTTGAAGCCAGAATGCCCGCCAATCAAGCAGAAGTTGAGAAGAACGCATCCTGATATAGCTGTAAAGATCAAAGAGGAAGTTCAGAAGCAGATTGATGTCGATTTCCTTGTGGTTGCTGAGTATCCTCAATGGGTGGCCAATATTGTGCCAGTGCCGAAGAAAGATAGAAAAGTCCGCATGTGTGTTGACTATAGAGATTTGAATAAAGCCAGTCTGAAAGATGATTTCCCTCTGCCACGCATTGATATGTTGGTAGACAATACTTCTAAATTCAAAGTATTTTCGTTTATGGATGGATTTTTCGGATATAATCAGATCAAGATGGCACCCGAAGATATGGAGAAGACCACATTCATTACACCCTGGGGAACGTTCTTTTATAGAGTGATGCCTTTCGGTTTGAAGAATGTTGGTGCAACTTACCAAAGAGAAATGACTACTCTTTTTCATGATATCATGCATAAAGAGATTGAAGTATATGTCAATGACATGATTGCTAAATCGATTGATAAGGAGGAGCATGTTGAGCATTTGTTGAAGTTATTCCAGTGTTTGAGGAAGTATAAACTCCGCTTGAATCCCAATAAGTGTACTTTTGGTGTTCGTTCTAGTAAGTTGTTGGGCTTTATTGTCAGCGAGAAGGGTATTGTAGTTGATCCTGCCAAGGTCAAAGCAATATAAGAGATGCATGCACCCAAAATTGAGAATCAAGTCAGAGGTTTTCTCAGTCGCTTGAATTATATTTCCAGATTCATTTCCCACATGACTTCCACATATGCGCCTATATTCAAGCTTCTTCAGAAAGATCAGTCTTGTGATTAGACCGAAGACTGCAAGAAAGCTTTTGACAGTATCAAAGAATATCTGCTTGAGCCTCCAATTTTGTCTCCACCTGTTGAAGGAAGACCGTTGATCATGTATTTGACTGTACTCGAAGATAGTATGGGTTGTGTTCCCGGTCAGCAAGATGAGACTGGGAAGAAAGAATTTGCAATTTACTACCTCAGTAAGAAGTTCACCGACTATGAGACTCGGTATTCTATGCTTGAGAAAACTTGTTGTGCATTGGCTTGGGCTGCTAAGCGTTTGCGTCAATATATTTGAGAAGCCTGCTTTAACTGGGAGAATTTCCCGTTGGCAGATGTTGTTATCAGAGTATGATATCGAATACCGATCTCGGAAAGCAATCAAAGGTTATATCTTGGCTGACCATTTGGCTCACCAACCAATTGAAGATTACCAGTCAGTGCAATATGATTTTCCCGATGAAGAGATTTTGTACTTGAAAATGAAAGATTATGATGAACCATTGCTTGAGGAAGGGCCAGAACATGGTTCCCGTTGGGGCTTGGTATTTGATGGAGCTCTTAATCATTATGGAAATGGCATGGGGCAGTGATCATTACTCCTCAAGGCACGTATCTACCATTTACAGCTAGATTGACTTTCAAATGTACAAATAACATGGTGAAATATGAAGCTTGCATTATGGGGCTTGAAGAGGCCATGAATCTCAGAATAAAGTATTTGGATGTCTTCGGTGATTCGGCTTTGGTTGTGAATCAAATCAAAGGAGAATGGGAGACAAATCAACCCGGTTTGATACCATATAGAGATTATGCAAGGAGAATTTCAACTTTCTTTACAAAGGTTGAGTTTCATCATATTCCTCGAGATGAAAACCGGATGGCAGATGCTCTTGCAACGTTGGCATCAATGATTGTAGTGAAATATTGGAATGAAGTTCTCAATTTATCTGTGAGGCGTCTTGATAGGCAAGCTCATGTGTTTGATGTTGAAGAGATCAAAGACGAGAAGCCGTGGTATTACGACATCAAGTGTTTCCGCCAAAGTCAGATTTACCCGCCTGGGGCATCTTTGAAAGATAAGAAGACTTTGAGAAGATTAGCCGGTAATTTTTACTTGAATGGTGATATACTATACAAGAGAAACTTTGACATGGTTTTGCTCAGATGCATGGATAGATACGAAGCAGACTTATTGATGACTGAAGTCCATGAAGGTTCCTTTGGTACTCATTCCAATGGACATGTAATGGCAAAGAAGATGTTGCGAGCAGGTTACTATTGACTGACAATGGAATCTGACTATTGCAAATTTGTGAAGAAATGCCACAAGTGTCAAATTTATGCTGATAAAATTCATGTTCCTCCGACACTTTTGAATGTTATCTCTTCCCCATGGCCCTTCTCCATGTGGGGGATTGATATGATTGGGATGATTGAGCCCAAAGCTTAGAAGGGACATCGTTTCATTTTAGTGGCAATTGACTACTTCACAAAATGGGTTGAAGCGACATCGTACGCAAATGTAACCAAGCAAGTTGTTCTAAGGTTTATCAAGAATTAGATCAGATGTCGTTATGGTGTGCCAAGTAAGATCATTACCGACAATGGATCGAACTTGAATAACAATATGGTGGAAGCTCTTTGCAAAGACTTCAAGATTGCACATCATAATTCTTCTCCCTACAAACCCATGATAAATGGGGATGTTGAAGCTGCGAATAAGAACATCAAGAAGATTATCCAGAAGATGGTTGTCACATATAAGGATTGGCATGAGATGCTCCCATTTGCTTTACATGGGTATCGTACATCTATCCGCACTTCAACAAGGGCAACCCCTTTCTCTCTTGTTTGTGGTATGGAAGCAGTGCTCCCCGTAGAGGTTGAGATTCCTTCATTGCGTGGGCTCATGGAAGCCAAGTTGACTGAAGTTGAATGGTGTCAGACCAGGTTTGACCAGTTGAATTTGATTGAAGAAAGGAGATTGACTGCCATGTGTCATGGTCAGTTATATCAGCAGAGAATGAAGAAAACTTTTGATAAGAAGGTCAAACCTCGTGTATTCAGAGAAGGTGATATTGTGCTCAAAAAGATTTTGACGTTCAAGCCAGTTTCTAGGGGGAAATGGACTCCCAATTATGAAGGCCCATATCTTGTCAAGAGAGCCTTTTTAGGTGGTGCATTGATTCTTACAACTATGGATAGTGAAGAGTTCACTCGTCCTATGAACGCAGATGCAGTCAAGAAATACTTCGCCTAAAAAAAAGAATAGCTCGCTAAGTTGAAAACCCGAAAGGGCGACTTAGGCAAAAATGAGCGTCTCGGTGGATTGAAAACCCGAAAGGGCGATCCAGGAAAAAATTAGAGACATAAAATAGAAAGAATTTCCCGATAAGTTGAGTACTCCACCTTGGGGAAACTTATGCAAAAATTAGGGATTATGGCAAGTAACTACATTCTGTTAATCTTCATTGATTTTTGAAGACTTGTTTGAGCACAAGGGTTGACAACAGTTCATCATCCCAGCAGCGGTCAAGATTACAGTGGATATCAAGAGTTGGTAGAAGGATTAAGGATCATTTGTATTCAATGTAACCTTTTCCATGTAAATTACCATTTTCAAACTTTGTAAAATCTATGGAGTCTTCTCATTTACAGACTACCATCCTATTAAATAAAGTGTAGCCTTTATCCAAATTGTTTCTACTCTTATTTACTTCAGCTAATAGTTTTAAATTTTATTATGATCATTTTGAAATTAATTTTTTTTTAAATCAAAATCAAGTTTTCTTTAAAATATAAAAGCAAGAATTACTTTTCCAAAGCAAGTAAAAGGAATATCAACAATATTCCAATGCATAGTATGTCCTTAAGTGTGAAGCATCGGAGGTTCCCCAAGCAGTTAACTCTTCGGGTATTCCTAGACGTTTGTGTTAATTCAGTTCCCAGGCGGAGTGTTTGATCCCCAGCTGAGTTGGTTGATTCAGATACCATGTGGCATGTCCTTATCCCCAACAGAGTTTCGGCCTTCTCCAGCGGAGTTTGTACATCCCTAGCAAAGTTCGTATCTCCTCAGCAGGGTCGATCTTCAGAGATGGTTGATCTTCCCCAATAGATTGCATTTGCTCCCATTCAGAGTTTCCTCCTGTTTTCTGAGCGGCTTTTGTTGATTATTTTCTCTGTAGGGTTGTCTCCCATTTCTATGTGGTTGACCTAAAATTCCCCATAGATTTGGATGTTCTATCCTCAACATATCTCCTCCATCCTCGGCTAGGGTTGAGCCCTTTAGATGTTGATCTCTCTGTTCTCCGCCCGTTGTCTCCATATTTTGGTGGATTGACCAAAGATTGTATCGGTGGTTCAATTTCTTTGCGACACCTATGTATCCTTTGTGATCGTTTTATCAGCATAATCATCATATATACATATACATATACATTCATATAATTTCATAATTTTCATATCTCGCATCTTCATTTGCTTGAGATTCTCATTCTCTGTTATGGCGGTACTTTATCCCCATACCAGATCTGGTGTCTGTCCTCCTTCAATTGTAGAGTGTCAGCTCCTTAAGCAGAAAGACTTTAACCTTTCTCTATTTCCCCACTGAGTCTATTTCCTCGTGGATGGTTTTTTATTTCAGTTTCCTCTCCAGTAAATTTGCTGGATGGAATTACTCCCCTTAGGTTATGTCCTCATTGGGTTGAGTCTTGATTGGCCGTTTTGTTTCTAGCTTTTACCTAGGTAGATATTTTGGTCCCCTAAGAGTCTATTACCCAGTAACTGGTAATATTCTTCTTAGTTTTCATTTTGTTACTTCTTGCCCAATACCTGGAAAAAGTACCCTTTTTCTCCTTAGTGGAGTCCCCTGAAAGTATATCCTTGATATGTTCATCCTACCAGGTGACGGATATCTTTCCTTCCCCCACAGGAGTCTATCCTTGATATGTTCACTTTAATCAGTGACGGATATTCTCACTTTTGATATTCTACCCAGTAAAAAGGTAGTTGTAATCCCTATTTTGTTCCTCAGAGAGTTAATCCTTGATATGTTCATCTTAACCGATGACAGGTTTTCTTCTCCTTGTAGTCTTCTACCCAGTAACCGGTAGTTGTATATCCTATTGTTCACCTGAGCGGAGTCTATCCTTGATATTTTCACTTTAACTGGTGATAGATTTTCTCTTCTTTGGTATTCTATCCAGTAACTGATAGATGTAATCCCTATTTTTGATCCCCTTTTCAGATTCTATCCTTGATATGTTCATCTTAACCAGTGACGAATTTTCTCTTTTCCGGTCTTCTGCCCAGTAACCGGTAGTTGTAAATCCTACTTTGTCCCCTCGCAGAGTTAATCCTTGATATGTTCATCCTAACCGATGACGGATGTAAGAACAAAAATTGTTCTACAACAGATTCCAGGATTTTGATGATAACAAAGGATGAAACCAAAAATGGCACTCTAACGAAAAGTTTCTAAGTGTGTAGGACTCTAAACAAGAAGAAAGGAATCTGATTGCGTCATCAGATACAGAATCAAATCAGATACAAATTATCAGAAGATCAGAAGCATCTGAAGTAGAAACGCGCTATAGAAGTTCTGACTCTGAGCAAAACAGCATCTCAGAATATCAGAAGCATCTGAAGAAGAAGCACGCTCTAGAAGTTCTAAACAACGGTACATCAGAACTCCAGAAGTCTTAAGATCATTTGAAGTCAACATTGGAAATCTAAAAGATGAGGACTATCAGAAGCTCTGAAGCCACATCTCAAGATCTCAGTCTAACAGAGTAACGCAGACTCTGATAATAGATTTCCTTTTCCATAAAGAGTAACAGCATTTTCAACTTCAAATGGAAAGAAACTATATTTGGAAAGAAGTTATTCAGGGAGACAAACTTGTTCTGGCAAGAAACAAAAGTTATGGCATTAAACTCTCATCAAGACTAAATATCTGCCATTACTACAAACGGTCGCTTTTTACCTCTATATAAAGAACGGCGAACCTCTTTGAGAGACACACCTAAACACACTGAAATATTCTCTCTCTCTCAACCTTTCACGAGCTTTTGCTCAGAACGTGAAATATTCTATTTGCTCTTACTGCTGTAATATTTGCTTTATTCTAGAAGCACTCTAGATTACAAACTTTGTTTTTATCTAAGTTGTTTTATATTCCTCAAGTGACTCTGCGCAGTCTGTATACTTGAGAGGACTAAGAGTTCTTTCTCTTAGACGTTGGTTGTAATAATCTTTCAAGATTAGTGGATTAAGTCCTTGTTGAAGGCGAAATCACCTTTGTAGGTGCTTAATTGGCTGCATTATATGGTAAAACACTAGCTGGTTACTAATGTCTTGACTGATGTCATGACATGGTATGTATGTGTGACTACATTTTAGGTTAGAATATCTAACTATACTCTAATGTCTTGACTGAAGTCATGACACACTTGAGTAGTTACTGCAGGATTAGCTAACACAGGATTTATTGAATGTCAAACTGGATGCTGTGACATTCATACCTGTCAGCAGATACTAAGGAATAGAACAGCTGGTGTTCTGTTAGAACTTAGTATTTATTTCCAGTCTGGTTATCAAGGAAAGACCAGACATGGCATAAGGCCTACTGACTGAATGTCAAACTGGATGTTATGACATTCATCATTGACAGCAGCTACTGAACATTAGACAGAGTGGTGTTCTGCTATACTTTAGCATGTTACTTAGTCTGTTCTTCAAGAGAATAACAGAACTAACTTAAGGCCAAATGTGTAAATGTTAAATTGGACACTTTAACATTTATTAATGTAAGTTGTTACTGTAGTATGGTCATTTTGATCATGTACAGGTCAGCAAAATTGTACAGTCTGTTTTCTGGAAAAACAGACTCAGCATATGGACCTTGATGTCAAGCTGAATGTCGTGACATTCATTCCTGACAGCATATGCTATATTGTAGGTTGTTCAGTTTTCTGTTTCAGCTTTTTCTCAAGCTATTCTTCAGGGATTCAACAGCTGAGAGAAAATCCAGGAAATCAACAACCAAGCTACATTTAATGAACCTAACAAATAGCCTTTTTCTTAGTAACCTAAATGTTGAATTTATGGGAACTCGCGTGACCTTAAATTCAGGAGAATACAGGTGCAAAAGCCCAGGTACTGCAATATAAAAGGAAGGCGTTCCTTCATTCAGTTTCAGGGATTTTGAGGCGTGAAGATTTTGTGTGTCCATCATACTTCACTGCTGTATTTTTGTGAGTCTTGTATTAGACGTATCTTGTAAGCCAAGCCATTATCAAGTAGATGATTGCTGTGGCATAGGGTGTTCATTGAGTTGCAAGTGTTGTGTCGCTCAAAGCTTTTAAGCGTGAGTGCTGTGTATCTTGATTAAAGTTGTGAAGCACAATCAAGAGTTGTTTGAAGTGTGACTTCAAATTGTCTTTAATATTGATTAAAGGTAGTAATCACTGAGGTGATTGAGGGGGAGTGAGTAGGAACTCTGATCTTAGTGTAAGATTGAAATTGCATTGGGTAGGGATTAAGTGATAAGTTGTAAACGGGTGAGTTTAGCTTTGAATTGATACTACTAATAGTGGATTTCCTCCCTGGCTTGGTAGCCCCCAGATGTAGGTCATGTTGGACTGAACTGGGTAAACAATTACTTGTGTTATTTACTGCACTTACGTTTAAGTTCTGCATAATTCCTGTCTGTGCAGAATTGGATGTCATAACAACCCGTGTGGCATCTAAAGTTTGATAACTAGAATTTCAATTGGTATCAGAGCAGGCACCCTGCCTGTGAATTTCTGGGTGAGATCTAGGGAAGTTACTTTCTAGTACCATGGACAAGGATATAGGACACTCAAATAGACCACCCATGTTGGATGGCTCTAATTATGATGACTGGAAGCCTCGTATGATAGCCTTCTTAAGGTCTCTAGACAGCAAAGTCTGGAGAGCTGTCAACAAAGGATGGGAACATCCAATGAGGACAGGTGAAGATGGAGTCAGTGTGCAGATTCCTGATGAAGAGTGGGACAAGGAGCAAGAGGCATTAGCTCTTGGAAATTCCAAGGCCCTGAATGCATTGTTCAATGGAATCAGTAAGAACATCTTTAGGCTGGTGCACCACTGTGAACTAGCTAAGGAAGTTTGGGATACCCTTAAGGTAACTCATGAAGGTACTTCCAAGGTGAAGATGTCCAAACTTCAGATGCTGACCACCAAGTTTGAAAATCTGAGGATGAAAGAGGATGAGACTATTCATGACTTTCACATGAATATTCTTGAAATTGCAAACACCTCTGGTGGACTAGGTGAGAAAATGGCTGAAGAGAAACTTGTAAGAAAGATTCTCAGGTCCTTGCCTAAGAGATTTTCTATGAAGGTCACAGCCATAGAGGAGGCGCAGGACATCTGCAATATGAAGGTGGATGAGCTCATTGGTTCTCTCCAAACCTTTGAAATGGGCTTGTGTGAGAATGCTGAAAAGAAGAACAAAAGCATAGTTTTTGTTTCTAATGCTGAAGAGGAGTCAGAAGCAGGATATACTGAAGGTGATGAAAGTATATCAGAAGCTTTAGCCATGCTTGGGAGACAGTTCAACAAGTTCGTGAAGAAGATTGATCAAAGAGGGAGACCTAATGTCAAGAACATCCCGTCTGACATCAAGAAAAGATCAACTTCTGAAGAAAAGTTCAACCAAGGCAAGGGAATCTAGTGTCATGGTTGTGAAGGGTATGGACACGTCAGAGCTGAATGTCCTACTTATCTCAAGATGCAAAAGAAGGGGCTAACTATCACATGGTCTGAAGGAGATTCTAAAAGTGAATCTGAAGGAGAATCTGCCAAACATGTCACCGCACTAACCAGTGTTTGTGCATCTGATGATGAATCAAGTGCAGATGAACTGACCTTTGATGAACTTGCTGCAGCCTATAAGAAGCTGTGTACCACCAGTGCAGAAGTGCGTGCACAAGGAGAAAAGAAGAAGAAACTCATCAAGGAACTGGAAGATGAGAGACAGAAGCAACTGTCTGTCATAGAGGGTCTAAATGGTGAGATAGCCCTGCTGACCTCCAAGCTGAATCAGATGACAAAATCCATCAGAATGATGAATAAGGGAACTGACACCTTGGAAGAGATTCTAAAGGTGGGACAGCAGTCTGGAACCAAATCTGGCCTAGGATTTGGGAAAAGAACCTCAGTTGAACACAAACGCCCAAAGGCTAAAGTTCAGAAGTTCAAGCGGAAGTCAAAGCCAATGTCTCAACATCGAGGAACTAGGATGAATGATCATCAGAAGAGGAAATACCAGGAGTGGAGGTGTCACCACTATGGTAGGCTTGGTCATATAAAAGCCTTCTGCTACTGGATTCATGGTTTCCCTAACCAAGCCTCACATGTCAGGCCTAAGCATAAACCATATAAGCGCTATGTTCCCATCAAGAAGCAACAATGGTATGCTAGGATAGCACACACTGCTCTAAGGGCTTCTACTAGAGAAGACTGGTACTTTGACAGTGGATGCTCAAGACATATGACTGGTATGGAAAATCTACTGGTGGATATTCAACCTCACACTACCAGCTATGTGACCTTTGGTGATGGTGCCAAAGGTAAAATAAAAGGTGTGGGTAAGCTGGACTGCTCTGGAGTTCCAAAACTGAATAATATGCTGTTAGTAAGAGGACTAACTGCAAACCTCATCAGCATAAGTCAGCTGTGTGATCAAGGGTTTCATGTTCAGTTTACTAAGGAGCTATGCATTGTGACTAATGGTGACAATCAGGAAGTTATGAGAGGAACCAGGTCCAAAGATAACTGTTATCTGTGGGAACCTAAAGTCTCTAACTTTTCAACAATATGCTCCTCAACCAAGGAAGAACAGGAGGTGAAGGTGTGGCATAGACGTCTTGGACATCTCCACTTACGGGGAATGAAGAAGATTATATCCAAGGAAGCAGTCAGAGGGATCCCAAAGCTGCTCATTGATGAAGGAAGAATCTGTGGTGAATGCCAGGTGGGCAAGCAAACCAAAATGTCACATCCGAAGCTGGGACATCCCACAACCTCTAGAGTTCTGGAACTGCTGCACATGGATTTAATGGGACCCATGCAGGTTGAAAGCCTTGGTGGGAAGAAATATGCCTACGTGGTGGTTGATGACCATTCCAGATACACGTGGATAAGCTTCATCAGAGAGAAGTCAGATACGTTTGATGTCTTCAAAGACCTGTGCATAAGACTTCAAAGGGAAAAGGACAGTTGTGTGGTCCGGATTAGAAGTGATCACGGTACGGAGTTCAAGAATTCCAAGTTTGATGAGTTTTTCTCTTCTGAAGGAATAAGTCATGAGTTCTCCTCCCCTATAACCCCTCAGCTGGATGGAATAGTTGAGAGAAAAAATAGAACTATTCAAGAATCTGCCAGGGCAATAATTCATGCAAAGAAGGTCCCCATGCACTTTTGGGCTGAAGCAATGAATACCGCGTGCTATGTTCACAACAGAGTCACCTTGAGAAAAGGAACCTCCTCCACTCTGTATGAAATATGGAAAGGCAGAAAACCCACTGTGTAGTACTTTCATATCTTTGGAAGTAAATGTTACATTCTCACAGATCGTGAACAGAGAAGGAAGCTAGATCCCAAAAGTGATGAGGGTATATTTCTGGGATACTCCACTAACAGCAGAGCCTACAGAGTGTTCAACTACAGGACCAATGTCCTGATGGAATCCATAAATGTTATTGTGGACGATAAAGAGGAAGGAACCGATGTCATGGAGGATGTTGAAACATTCTTTGACAGTTCAATTGACTTTCCAATCAAGTCTGAAGAAGTAAAGGAACCTCCTCCTGAATGTGAGGCAGATGCAACCACCAAAGTGCCATCTATCAGAATTCAGAAATACCACCCTAAGGATCTTATCATAGGGGATCCCAATAGTGGTGTGACTACCAGGTCACGGGGAATAAGCTCAAATTCCTGCTTTGTATCCAAGGTTGAACCAAAGAACGTGAAAGAAGCTCTGACTGACGAATATTGGATCATTGCCATGCAAGAGGAACTTGAGCAGTTCAAAAGGAATGAAGTATGGGAGCTAGTTCCAAGGCCTGAAGGGACCAACATCATTGGTACCAAGTGGATCTACAAAAACAAATCTGATGAGAAAGGAGTAATTACTAGGAATAAAGCAAGACTAGTAGCTCAAGGATACACTCAAGTTGAAGGGGTAGATTTTGATGAGACATTTGCTCCTGTGGCTAGGCTTGAGTCCATCAGATTGCTGTTAGGGGTAGCATGCATCCTGAAGTTTAAACTATTCCAAATGGATGTGAAGAGTGCATTCTTGAATGGCTACTTGAATGAAGAAGTCTTTGTGGAACAACCTAAAGGGTTCTGTGATCCTAACCAACCTAAGCATGTATACAAGTTGAGGAAAGCCTTGTATGGGTTGAAACAAGCACCTAGAGCATGGTATGAAAGGTTGACCGAATTTCTGACCTCAAATGGATACAGAAAAGGTGGAATAGACAAAACCTTATTTGTGAGGGATGAAGACGGCAAAATCATGATTGCTCAAATCTATGTGGATGATATAGTCTTTGGTGGAATGTCAGAACAAATGGTTCAACAATTTGTTCACCAGATGCAATCCGAGTTTGAAATGAGTCTAGTTGGAGAACTGGCCTATTTCCTTGAAATGCAAGTAAACCAAATGGAGGACTCTATGTTTCTCTCCCAAAGCAAGTATGCCAAGAACATAGTTAAGAAGTTTGGTATGGATAATGCTAGGCACAAGAGGACTCCTGCGCTTACTCATCTGAAGTTAACCAAAGATGAAGGAGGGCCTGGTGTTGATCAATGCTTGTATAGAAGCATGATAGGAAGCCTACTTTACCTAACTGCAAGTAGACCTGACATTTCTTATGCAGTTGGAGTTTGTGCTAGATACCAAGCAGAGCCTAAGGTGAGCCACTTGAATCAAGTCAAAAGGATTCTCAAGTACATCAATGGGACTTGTGACTATGGGATGCTGTATTCACATGGGTCTGATCCTGTCCTATCTGGGTACTGTGATGCTGACTGGGCTGGGAGTGCTGATGACAGAAAAAGCACATCAGGTGGATGTTTCTTCTTAGGAGACAATCTCATATCTTGGTTCAGCAAGAAGCAGAATTGTGTTTCTCTGTCCACTGCAGAGGCTGAATACATAGCTACTGGAAGCAGTTGTTCCCAACTGGTTTGGATGAAACAGATGCTCACTGAGTACAATGTCACTCAAAATGTCATGACATTGTTCTGTGATAATCTCAGTGCCATCAATATCTCCAAGAATCCCATCCAACACAGCAGGACCAAACATATTGACATTAGGCACCACTTCATCAGAGATCTGGTGGAAGACAAGGTGATCACTTTGGAACATGTAGCCACGGACCTTCAACTGGCTGACATATTTACAAAGGCTCTGGATGCTACTCAGTTTGAAAACTTAAGGAGCAAACTGGGAATATGTCTCTCTGAGACCTTATAGCAACCACTGATGTTTGGGATGTATTGTTTAATATCTCTGCCTATTAAACAATTGGTACTATGCTCTGATTGGTCAACAGATCACAGCTATGCTACTTGCAACAAGTGTGGCTACAAGAGGGTAAGGAGACACCCTACCGTGAGAAGGCCAATGTACCTGCAGGAGTTCAAGGATGTTGTTCATGCAGGAGTGGTTCTGGATGTCAGAAACAAAATCATGGCATCTGATATGGTGGTACCTACTGTAAAGCAAAAGTGGGTGATTACTTGATCAAAGCTGTGAAGCAAGATCAAGTGGATGCTAACTTGGTTGAAACTGTGGCGTACAACCAAGTCTGTAACTCTGTCATTGTTCTCTGGTTTTGTTGTTGGCTTTGGCAACATTTTTGACAAAAAGGGGGAGTAATAACCACCATCCCTGACAAACAGAGTGGGTCTCTACAACAGACTCTCGTGACAGATTCCCTCCCCTGCAGCTGCTGTGTGTTGAAGTTTAGATTTTAGATTTAACTTCTGTATGTGTGCTGCTTTGTGAAGTTTTTTTTAACTTCCATGTGTGTGAGTGTGCTGCCACTCTGAGTGGATTAGCTAGGCTTATTTCCTGCTAGGTGTGTGATTCCGCTGCTATGAACTCTGTTATGGGGATCAAAGTGTTTTAGCCAAAAATTTGCCAAAGGGGGAGTTTGTAGGTGCTTAATTGGCTGCATTATATGGTAAAACACTAGCTGGTTACTAATGTCTTGACTGATGTCATGACATGGTATGTATGTGTGACTACATTGTAGGTTAGAATATCTAACTATACTCTGATGTCTTGACTGAAGTCATGACACACATGAGTAGTTACTGCAGGATTAGCTAACACAGGATTTATTGAATGTCAAACTGGATGCTGTGACATTCATACCTGTCAGCAGATACTAAGGAATAGAACAGTTGGTGTTCTGTTAGAACTTAGTATTTATTTCCAGTCTGGTTATCAAGGAAAGACCAGACATGGCATAAGGCCTACTGACTGAATGTCAAACTGGATGTTATGACATTCATCATTGACAACAGCTACTGAACATTAGACAGAGTGGTGTTCTGCTATACTTCAGCATGTTACTTAGTCTGTTCTTCAAGAGAATAACAGAACTAACTTAAGGCCAAATGTGTAAATGTTAAATTGGACACTTTAACATTTATTAATGTAAGTTGTTACTGTAGTATGGTCATTTTGATCATGTACAGGTCAGCAAAATTGTACAGTCTATTTTCTGGAAAAACAGACTCAGCATATGGACCTTGATGTCAAGCTGAATGTCGTGACATTCATTCTTGACAGCATATGCTATATTGTAGGTTGTTCAGTTTTCTGTTTCAGCTTTTTCTCAGGCTATTCTTCAGGGATTCAACAGCTGAGAGAAAATCCAGGAAATCAACAACCAAGCTACATTTAATGAACCTAACAAATAGCCTATTTGTTAGTAACCTAAATGTTGAATTTATGGGAACTCGCGTGACCTTAAATTCAGGAGAATACAGGTGCAAAAGCCCAGGTAGTGCAATATAAAAGGAAGGCGTTCCTTCATTCAGTTTCAGGGATTTTGAGGCGTGAAGATTTTGTGTGTCCATCATACTTCACTGCTGTATTTTTGTGAGTCTTGTATTAGACGTATCTTGTAAGCCAAGCCATTATCAAGTAGATGATTGCTGTGGCATAGGGTGTTCATTGAGTTGTAAGTGTTGTGTCGCTCAAAGCTTTTAAGCGTGAGTGCTGTGTATCTTGATTAAAGCTGTGAAGCACAATCAAGAGTTGTTTGAAGTGTGACTTCAAATTGTCTTTAATATTGATTAAAGGTAGTAATCACTGAGGTGATTGAGGGGGAGTGAGTAGGAACTCTGATCTTAGTGTAAGATTGAAATTGCATTGGGTAGGGATTAAGTGATAAGTTGTAAACGGGTGAGTTTAGCTTTGAATTGATACTACTAATAGTGGATTTCCTCCCTGGCTTGGTAGCCCCCAGATGTAGGTCATGTTGGACTGAACTGGGTAAACAATTACTTGTGTTATTTACTTCACTTACGTTTAAGTTTTGCATAATTCCTGTCTGTGCAGAATTGGATGTCATAACAACCCGTGTGACATCTAAAGTCTGATAACTAGAATTTCAACCTTGGTCGGGTGGACTGGAGTAGCTTTGTGTTATAAGCGAACCAGTATAAAATCCTGTGTGATTTTATTTTGCAAAAGCGCTTATTTTCCAAAACAATTCAAACCCCCCCCCCTTTCTTGTTTTTCTCTCCTTCAATTGGTATCAGAGCTTCGACTCTGTTATTGATTTTCCAATCAAACACTTAACCGTGTAGAGAGATCCAGAACGAGAAAAACTATGGCCCACACAAATGAAAGAGACAGTTACAATGCTAAGCCTCCTGTCTTTGATGGAGAGAAATTCGATTACTGGAAAGATAGAATTGAAAGTTTCTTTCTAGGCTATGATGCTGATCTCTGGGACATTGTCACAGATGGATACAAACCTCCTGTCACAGAAGATGGAGTTGAAGTTCCCAGAAGTAAGATGTCAGATGATCAGAAGCGTGTCTTCAAAAATCATCACAAGGCCAGAACTATACTTCTTAATGCTATATCTTACAACGAGTATGAAAAGATCACCAACAGAGAAACAGCCAAAGACATACTTGACTCTCTGAGGATGACTCATGAAGGAAACTCTCAGGTCAAAGAAACAAAGGCTCTGGCGCTTATCCAGAAATATGAAGCCTTCAAAATGGAGGATGACGAAGCCATAGAGGTAATGTTCTCTAGATTCCAAACTCTTATTGCAGGTCTCAAAGTTCTAGACAAAGGGTACACAACTGCAGACCACGTCAAAAAGATAGTCAGAAGCTTGCCAAAGAAGTGGAGACCCATGGTCACTGCCTTGAAGCTGTCTAAGGATCTGAACAACATCAGTCTTGAAGAGCTTGTCAGTTCCCTCAGGAGCCATGAGATAGAACTAGAGGAAGATGAGCCTCAGAAGAAGAACAAGTCTGTAGCATTAAAGTCCAGATCTGAAAAATGCAAATCTGACAGAACCAAAGCATTCCAGGCCGAAACAGAAGATGTTGATGACTCTGAACAGGAAGATTCTGATGATGAAGAAGAATTGTCTCTCCTAACCAAAAGAGGAACAATAACTTCAGGAGATCAAGACCCAGAGGGGATCGATCAGAATCAACGTCTAAAGGTAAAACTAACAAAGATGTTACCTGTTATGAATGTAAAGAAACAGGTCACTACAGGAATGAATGCCCAAAGTTAAAGAAAGACAGTTCCAGAAAAGAAAGCTTCAAGAAAAACTCCCTCAGAACCAAGAAGGGATTAATGGCCACCTGGAATGATAGCGAATCTGAATCATCAGAATCTGACTCTGATGAACAGGCCAATGTGGCATTCATGGCTACCACATCCAGGACCACTTCAGATGAAGAATCTGAATCAGAAGAGGTATTTTCTGAACTCTCTAGATCTGACCTAGAATCATGCTTGTCAGAAACTCTTAGCTCATATCAGAAACTAAAACAAAAATTTAAAGCAATAAAAGCCTGTCTTGAAGAAAAATTTGAAGAATGTGGCAAACTTGAGATGACAATTCTAGAACTAAAAGATGAAAACAAAGTTTTAACATCACTAAAAGATGCAGCAAAGAAAAATTGTTTTAAACTAGAAGAAGCGTTATCTCAAGCTCCACAAACTTCAAATACGATAATTTATAAATATGAAAAGGCTTTTCAAAAGTTTCTGAAAAATGGGATAGGAAGGAGTGTTATGGCATCCATGATTTATGGAGTCAGTCAGAACAATAAAAGAGGAATTGGGTATGATCCTAAGGAAGATAAAACTTCTACTAGTGACCAACTTAAATCTCCATTTTCATATCACTATACACACACACAAGAACAAAAATTTGAAAATGCTAGAAAACCCAAAGTGATAAGAAACTCTGGGAAAACTAATCAAAAAGGACCCAAGAGACTCTGGGTACCAAAAGATAAGATTGTTTATGTCGCAGATATCTTATGCAGCAAAGTTCAAACACCAGTCATGGTACCTGGACTCTGGATGCTCGCGACACATGACGGGAAGAAAGTCTATGTTCCAAAGCCTGGAACTTAAAGACGCTGGATTCGTAGGCTTCGGAGGAGATCAGAAAGGAAAGATCAGAGGCTTCGGAACTATTGGTAATGGTACTCTTCCCTCTATATCTGATGTCCTTTACGTAGAAGGATTAATGCATAATTTGTTATCCATAAGTCAATTAAGTGATAACGGTTATGATGTGATCTTTAATCAAAAAACATGTAAAGCCATAAATCAAAACAATGGTTTTGTCCTATTCACAGGCAAGAGGAAAAACAATATTTATAAAATTAATCTTTCTGATTTAAAAGAACAAAATGTGAAATGTCTGATGTCTGTTCACGAAGAGCAATGGGTATGGCATAGACGCTTGGGCCACATTAGCATGAGAAAATTATCTCAGCTAAATAAACTCGAGTTAGTCAGAGGCCTACCTAAACTGAAGTTCTCTTCAGATGCTCTATGTGAAGCATGTCAGAAAGGAAAATTTTCAAACACATCTTTCAAAAAGAAAACTATTGTTACTACCTCTAAGCCTCTGGAACTTCTTCACATTGATCTATTTGGTCCTGTGAAAACAACATTAGTCAATGGAAAGAAGTACGGACTAGTCATTGTTGATGATTTCAATCGCTGGACATGGGTGAAATTCCTAAAACACAAGAGTGAGTCCCACTCTGTATTCACTAGTTTCTGCTCCAAAGTGCAAAAAGAATTTGACTCTAAAATTGTCAGAGTCAGAAGTGATCATGGTGGCAAATTCGAAAATAAATCCTTTGAGGAATTATTTGACTCTAATGGAATATCCCATGATTTCTCTTGCCCTAGAACTCCACAACAAAATGGAGTTGTAGAGAGGAAGAATAGGACACTCCAAGAGATGGCCAGAACCATGATCAACGAAACTTATGTGGCTAAGCACTTTTGGGCCGAAGCTGTAAATACAGCGTGTTACATTCAGAATAGAATCTCCATAAGACCTATTCTGGAAAAGACTCCCTATGAACTGTGTAAAGGAAGGAAACCAAACATTTCATATTTTCATCCATTTGGATGTTCTTGCTTTATTTTAAACACTAAAGAACATCTGAACAAGTTTGATTCCAAAGCACAGAAAGGTATTATTTTAGGATACTCAGAACGCTCTAAAGGCTACAAAGTATACAATACAGAAACCAAAATTGTGGAAGAATCAATTCATGTCAGATTTGATGATAAGCTTGACCCTGAAAAGTCAAAGCTAGTTGAAAATTTTGCAGATTTAGAAATCACTCTTGCAGGATCTGACAAAGCTCCAGAAGCCACTGCCATTCAGAATTCTGAGGAAATTAATCCTCCATTAATTCCCAAGAAAGCTAAAAGTCGCCTCAACGTATCTGAAGAATTGATTCTGGGCAACAAGGACGAACCTGTCAGAACCAGATCTACCTTCAAGATCTCTGAAGAGACTCCTCTGGGACTAGTATCTCTGATCGAGCCTACGTCCTGTGATGAAGCACTTCAAGATAACGACTGGGTTTCAGCCATGCAAGAAGAGTTAGATCAATTCACAAAGAATGATGTCTGGGATCTTGTTCCCAAGCCCAGAGGCACTCACGTTATCGGAACCAGATGGGTATTCAGAACCAAGCTGAACGAGAAAGGAGAAGTCGTCAGAAACAAAGCTCGACTGGTAGCTCAAGGTTACAGTCAACAAGAAGGTATTGACTACAATGAAACCTTTGCTCTAGTCGCAAGGTTAGAATCTATTCGTCTTCTTGTATCTTTCGCTATAAACCATTCTATTAAATTATATCAAATGGATGTCAAGAGCGCATTCCTTAATGGTTACATATCAGAAGAAGTGTATGTCAACCAACCTCCAGGTTTTGAAAATCCAAATTTTCCAGAACATGTTTTTAAACTTAAAAAAATCCTTATATGGACTTAAACAAGCTCCCAGAGCTTGGTATGAACGTCTAAGTAATTTTCTTCTGGAACACAATTTTATCAGAGGGAAAGTTGACTCCACACTCTTCTGTAAGAACCTTAACAATGATCTCATGATATGCCAGATATATGTCGATGATATTATTTTTGGTTCAGCTAATGCCTCTGTTTGTCAAGATATATCTCAACCTGATATTCTCTTTAGTGTCTGTCTTTGTACCAGATTCCAATCAGATCCTAGAGAAACTCACTTAACAGCAGTTAAGAGAATTTTCAAATATCTGAAAGGAACTCCTAACCTGGGCCTGATGTATGAGAAAACATCAGAGTATAGACTTTCGGGTTACTGTGATGCAGATTACGCAGGAGATAGATTGGAACGAAAAAGCACATTTGGAAATTGTTAGCTCCTAGGAAACAATCTGATATCCTGGGCCAGCAAAAGACAGTCAACTATCGCTCTATCAACTGCAGAAGCTGAATACATCTCAGCATCACTGTGCACAACTCAGATGCTCTGGATGAAGAATCAGTTAGAAGATCTGCAAATCTTCGAGAGTAACATTCCTATCTTTTGTGATAATACTGCTGCCATTTGTTTAAGTAAGAATCCCATTCTACACTCCAGAGCCAAGCACATTGAAATAAAACATCATTTTATCAGAGACTATGTTGAGAAAGGGATAGTAACATTGAAGTTCATTGATACAGATCATCAATGGGCAGATATCTTTACTAAGCCTTTAGCTGAAGATAGATTTCTTTTTATCTTAGAAAATCTGAACATTCAAAATTGCCCTGAATAAATTGTGCCTCTGAAGATGTAAAATGAGACTCTGACATAAACAAATGAGCTTTTGCCTCTGACTCTGATACTTCTACCAAGTTAAGAAGATATCTGAGTTAGAAATCTCCAGGAACCATTCGTTTGGTATTCCTGAAGATCAGATAAAGCAAACACGTGGAATGAATTGCGTCTAACTTTGGAACTTCTAGACAGTTGCCCAGAAGTAAATCAAAGGACAGACGTTTGAAATCTCCTCGAGAAGTGTGCATACTGTTGGGATTAGACATTCATTAATGAGCCATAATCATTTCTCCCTCTAAACGTGCTAACTTGGTTTTCGTGTTTACTCTGATTTACGTGTCGTTTTGCATGCGTTTTCTTTTGGGTATTTAAACACTCCTCTCACACTTCACACACACTTCACTCTCACTCACTTGCTTAAACCAAGTTCTCTCAGGCATTTCTGCAAGCAGTTCATCTTCATCTCCGTTCTTCATCATCAATGGATTCTCAACAACAATTCGTATTCAACTTTTCTCAATAAATGAACTCCAGCAACGCAGCTCAAAGCACAAGCATTTCTACTCCAACCGTTACAGGCGTAACTGCAACACCAGTATACAAGGAGCCTCACATTCTTGACCGTGAGCCTCATATCAATCTTGCAACTCCTTTCGAGAAACTGGATGTTTTGTGTGAATCACTGGTGGATTTCAACAACATGAAGAGGAATGGAGTAGACCTAACTGAAGAACTCCGTCAACAAGGTTTGGAAAACTACATTCAACGGCTCTATGGCCCTATTTACCCAAACCTCATCAAGGAATTCTGGAGGTTTGCTGACGCTGACGACCACTTCATAGTCTCCTACGTATTGGGGGTAAAAATTGTGATTACTGAAAAGTCTATAGCTGCCTTGCTAAACATGGAAAAAGCTGGAGGAAGAAGGATTTACAACATCAATCCTAGGGCCAAATACATTGCTCAAGAAATCAACCCCACTATCTTCAAACTCAACACAGAAGGCAACCCATCAAAGAACAAGGAACTTCATCAGAATCTCCGGGTGTGGCTCAAAATCATTCTGGGAACTATTCATCATCGCCTAGCATCTAACTCATCAGATTACATCAATACAGATCAGAAATGCATTCTGTATTGTATCCATAAGGGTCTGAAGCTGTGCCTCCCTACACTCCTCTTCAAATACCTCAGAGATTCTGTACGGGAAACCAAAAATAACATGAAACCCAGAACCTACATTCCTCTCGGAAGACTCCTCTCAGACATGCTGATAGAAAATGGTCTTGTGGACCATCTGATTAAACACAAACTCATGGAAGACTTGGCTATAGAAACTAGAAGGCCTCTGAACTCCAGGAATCTGAAGAGCATGGGGATTCTGGAGAAGATTCACGTTAAACCTACTCTGGATACTTCTTGGGAAGCCTTAAAAGAACAGAAGGATATGCCAAATGGTCTATGCAAGTTCTACAGGGATGAACCCAAAGAAGCAATTCTCCACTATCTTCAACGTCTGAAGGATGAAGGAGTGGACATCTCAGACTTCAGATTGAGCGATCTGCCAGAGTCAGCCCCAGACTTCGTGAGGTTTAAAAGAGGTCCATCTGAGAAGGCATCAAAGGCGAAGAAATCAAAGCTAGGGGAATCCTCTGAATCAAGACCTCCAGCACCTCTGCAAGTGTCTTCTGGTAAGTCTGCCTCTTCTGCTCCCTCTCTACAGCAAGTTGCTTCTTCTACTTCTCTACCAACTCCCATCTACACCACATCTGAAACCCCTCCTTCAACAACCAGAACCTCTCAACCACTACCAAAATTCAACCTCGCCAATACCTCATTACCACTTTCTGAAGCTGAAGAAATGAATCAAACCACTTCCTCATCCTCAGCCCCAGAATCACCTCCTTATTTTGTCCTTTCTTCTGACACAGAACACTCTGACCCTGCTTCTCCCACTCTAGCCCAACTTCAATCTCTCAACCGCAATTCACAACACCCACAACAACCTCCACCTGAACCTGAAGTAACTTCACCATCCACAGAACAACCAATCGTCACTCCCTCTGAATTTCAACCCTCTGACCTCAATACCTCTAACATTACCCCTCCACACACTTCCGCTGAACCTCAAACTCTCAACCTAAGCCCTCCAAACTCTCCACCTCAACCATTTGAACCAGAACATTCCCTGCCCACCCTAGAGGAAGCAATTATGCTGTTTGCAGGAGCATCAGTTAAAAAGGTCAAGTGTCTGACCATCAACTCTGGTATCAGTGATGATCCTGAATCTGTTAGGACACACTGGAACAGAGTCATTGGCTGGATGACATCTGAGGCTTTTAAACTGAAGCACATCTCTGAGCAAGTCAGAAACGACTTTATCAGAGACGCTGAGGCAAGACTACAAGAGCGATTGGCCAGAGAAGCTGAGGAACAGGCCAGAAGGGAAGAAGAAGAAAGAGCCATACAAGAAGAACTTCTAAGGATAAGGGAAGATGAAGCCAAAGCACTAGCCGATGCTGCTGCTGCTGCTAAAGTAGAAGCACAAGCTGCTGCTGAAGCTAAAGCTAAAGCCGCTGCTGAAGCACAGAATGCTCTGACTCAGGGGGAGTCCTCTACTTTTGTCCCTCTGGTTCTCAAGACGCTTGAAGAACTCCAGAAAGAGCAGAAGG
The DNA here is from genome assembly GCF_024323335.1 of Lathyrus oleraceus. Taxonomy (NCBI): domain Eukaryota; kingdom Viridiplantae; phylum Streptophyta; class Magnoliopsida; order Fabales; family Fabaceae; genus Lathyrus; species Lathyrus oleraceus. The sequence goes on from NC_066584.1 coordinate 67,795,278, forward strand.
AAGTCCGAGCCAGATTGGATCAACAGGACTCTGTCAACGCCAACATCCAGAACCTGCTGACTCAACTGCTTCAGAGAATGCCTCCTCCTCCCAACCCTTAGGCACTTAGGATTTCTCTTTGCCTGTTGCTTTGCTTATCCCTGTTTCTGATGTTTCTTTTCTTATCTCTGATGTTCTGTTTCTCTTATCTATATATATATATCTATTTTTTCCTGCTTATTATTCTGTTTAAGTCTTTTTGATTCTGACAAAAAGGGGGAGAAATCAAATAGCTCTGATGAAAAATTGCACTACGCCAAAAAGTGCTTTTGGCAGCACCAAAAAGAAAGCGCTTTTTAAAAAAAGCGCTGTAATAGCTTGAAAAAAAATTCGCCTATGTAAAAAAAGCGCTTTTAAGGTAAAAGCGCTCTTATAGGTCTCCACTTATGAAAGCGCTTTTAAGGTAAAAGCGCTCTTATAGGTCTCAGTCTCACATCTATGAGTTTCACACTTATGAAAGCGCTTTTAAGGTAAAAGCGCTCTTATAGGTCTCAGTCTCACACACTTATGAAAGCGCTTTTAAGGTAAAAGCGCTCTTATAGGTCTCATGGGTTTCACACTTATGAAAGCGCTTTTGAGGTAAAAGCGCTCTTATAGGTCTCATGGGTTTCAGACTTATGAAAGCGCTTTTAAGGTAAAAGCGCTCTTATAGGTCTCAGTCTCACATCTATGAAATTTCCACTCACCTGTCCCTCCTCACATAAACGACAAAAAAGAAAAAAATAAAATCCCTCCTATCCTCTCACGCTCGGATTCCCTCACTCAGAAGGCAGCTCACAATACCTCTCTCTCACTCTTGAACGAAATCCTCACAACTTTCCTCTTCATTCCGCCTCTCTCAAAATCCCTCACGAACCCTAAAAAACCCTATCTTTCTTCTTCATCGCCAAACCCTTCATCATCTCTCTCAATCGCCGCCGAGCTCGCCACCATCCGTAAACCTTCTTCTTCCATCGCCGCCGTCAAAGTCACGAAACACCCTAAACAACCCTCAAACCACCATCTTCCACTCACCAACCTGAAACCCTCCGGATTTACGACCCACCACACGAAACTCAACGAAACCCACTCATCGCCGCCAACGACCACCGTCGCTCACCGGTACACTCCTCAACCCTTCTTCGCCGAACCCAGTCGCCTCATTTTCATCCCGTCGTATCTTCCGTCCTTTACCGGATCGCGTCCCAAAGAGATTTGCGGTTCTTCACGGACGATTGGTAAAAAGCTTGCAGGGCTTTGGAGACAAGGTAATATCATTAAATCAACTGGCTGTTTGAAACATTTTTGCATTCCAGTAACGATGTTGGTTTCTCCTGGAATGAATCTTGGTGGCTGTTGTTTATTTCTGTGAACCTCCTGTTTTAATTTTTCATCATTTTTTGGATTTGTATTTAGTTGATTCATGTGAGTCGATTGCGTGATTTTAGGTCCTTTCCAGTATTTAGCATTTTTAGGGCCATTTGTTTATCTGCAAATTAGTTCCCTTCTGTATAAAGGATTTGTTTCGAAAATATGTACCTTTCTTTTCATTTTTGGTTTGGTTATGTAGACATGATAATGTATATTCCGGTTATATGCCTATGTTAATTACGTTACCATGTAAGGTCGGTTTTGGACCTGTTGCATTTGTATAATTTCTGCTATAATATGTGTTTCGTTTCCTCTTGATAGGGTAACAGAAAGAGATTTCCATTAAACGTAATTGACATTGTTAGGATCTCATTTCATGTTTGCTTTTGTTTTAAAAAAAAAGCTTATAGGTGATGACATTTCAGTTTAGAACTCCAAGTGTAGTCTTCAAATTTCTTTTCATGATAAACCACTTAGTCCAAAAGTCGTCATTGTGTGGGTGTGGCTATGGGATTTGTAAGCGTTATGAATGCTAGGATATTTCGGCCAACCATTTTTCATTGTGAATTAAATGATTGTAATTACATCTGTGGATTCGGTAATTCGATGCCGTTATGCCGCCCAAATTCTAATATATCAATTACATGACTTTACCGCGTTTAGATCTCGCATACTTTTTTTAATTCTAATATATGTTTTTATTTTGTTAGATCAATAAAAGTGTTCCGATCTCAAAGACAAGCTCGAGTACCACGTACTACATCCAGCAACATTACGTGGATAAAAGTGCAGGTACTTTAATTTTCACAATTTTGCTTATAATAGTGATGCTACTTGATAAGAAAAGATAACTATACATTCTTATTTATTTTTCTATGTAGTGTCCTCTACAGCGCAACGGTATCGATTGCGGATACTTTGTAATGAGGTTTATGAGGGAAATCATTAATATGAATCAAATAGAGATTCCAATCACGGTATGGATTTATAACTTAGGATTTGTTTTAATATTTATCGAATATTTCATATTATTTATTACTTTTAACTAAATCATGCATATTATGTTTTGTTATGTAGTACTTTGATGAATACAAGTGTGCTCATTACACGAGACTGCAGTTGGAACAAATCAAGGAGGAATTGTGTCAATATTTTATTGAGAAAAGATTAATTAGTATATAATGGTTTCAAAATAACATGAATACTTTGATGAAGAATGGTTTCTGGTTGGCAAGTGTATAGTTCTTTATATTTTTAACAGATTAGTTATGACTCCAAATAGGCCGTATAACATATTAGTTTTGACTTGTGTATAGTTCTTTATAATTTTAGTGATATCTTTAATTTCATGGATAGATTAATGTGTTCATTCTTGTGTTGGTTTGCTTTAAAAAATTACAAATGCTTGAATTATGACTCCAAATGTGTTCAGTGCCTATCTATCCTTGTGTTGGTTTGCTTGAATTATGACTCCAAATGTGTTCATTCTTGTGTTGGTTTAAAAAATTACAAATGCTTGAATTCTGACTCCAAATGCTTGAATTAGAGAGGCTTGATTTACAGGTTTATGGGATTATTCCCAAAAAATATTACAGGTTGAAATGGTAGGCTTAAACTGAAGGCAGCGTTTTGTTATTTTACTAGAGGAAAAGACAGCGCTTTTTAGTAAAAAGCGCTGCTAAAGGTTGTCAATAGAGAGCGCTTTTTACTAAAAAGCGCTGCTAAAGGTTGTCAATAGAGAGCGCTTTTTAGTAAAAAGCGCTGCTATAGGTTGTCAATAGAGAGCGCTTTTAACTAAAAAGCGCTGCTATATACCACCTTTAGCAGCGCTTTTTACTAAAAAGCGCTCTCTATTGACAACCTTTAGCAGCGCTTTTTAGTAAACAAAAAGCGCTGCTAAAACCTATAGCAGCGCCACCTACGGCAGCGCTTTTAAAGGCCAAAAAAAGCGCTCTCATAGGTCTTTTTTGGCGTAGTGTTGCCTAATACCTTAAACACTCTGCAAACATACTATTCTCTAAAATAAATTCATCTAACACTGGACTTAAGAAATTGCAAAAGGTATCGAGAAACTTCATTGCTTGGAAGCTCTAGTAAGAACTTCTGAACTCCCTAGCCTATCTTAGGGGGAGCTCATTTCTATCTGATCTGATAAACTCTAATTTTTTAATGTTTCATCTGTCTTTTGAGTTTGTTTTGTCATCATCAAAAAGGGGGAGATTGTAAGAACAAAAATTGTTCTACAACAGATTCCAGGATTTTGATGATAACAAAGGATGAAACTAAAAATGGCACTCTAACGAAAAGTTTCTAAGTGTGCGGGACTCTAAACAAGAAGAAAGGAATCTGATTGCATCATCAGATACAGAATCAAATCAGATACAAATTATCAGAAGATCAGAAGCATCTGAAGTAGAAACGCGCTCTAGAAGTTCTGACTCTGAGCAAAACAGCATCTCAGAATATCAGAAGCATCTGAAGAAGAAGCGCGCTCTAGAAGTTCTAAACAACGGTACATCAGAACTCCAGAAGTCTTAAGATCATTTGAAGTCAACATTGGAAATCTAAAAGATGAGGACTATCAGAAGCTCTGAAGCCACATCTCAAGATCTCGGCCTAACAGAGTAACGCAGACTCTGATAATAGATTTCCTTTTCCAGAAAGAGTAACGGCATTTTCAACTTCAAATGGAGAGAAACTATATTTGGAAAGAAGTTATTCAGGGAGACAAACTTGTTCTGGCAAGAAACAAAAGTTATGGCATTAAACTCTCATCAAGACTAAATATCTGCCATTACTACAAACGGTCGCTTTTTACCTCTATATAAAGAACGGCGAACCTCTTTGAGAGACACACCTGAACACACTGAAATATTCTCTCTCTCTCAACCTTTCACGAGCTTTTGCTCAGAACGTGAAATATTCTATTTTCTCTTACTGCTGTAATATTTGCTTTATCCTAGAAGCACTCTAGATTACAAACTCTGTTTTTATCTAAGTTGTTTTATATTCCTCAAGTGACTCTGCGCAGTCTGTATACTTGAGAGGACTAAGAGTTCTTTCTCTTAGACGTTGGTTGTAATAATCTTTCAAGATTAGTGGATTAAGTCCTTGTTGAAGGCGAAATCACCTTGGCCGGGTGGACTGGAGTAGCTTTGTGTTATAAGCGAACCAGTATAAAATCCTGTGTGATTTTATTTTTCAAAAGCGCTTATTTTCCAAAACAATTCAAACCCCCCCTTTCTTGTTTTTCTCACCTTCAACGGATTCTCCCTCGGATGGTTTTCTATCCAGATTTCGATAGATGTAATTCCTCCCTTTTTGCTCGGTTGGTATATCCTTGATATGTTCATCCTAACGGATGATGGATATCCTCCTTAACATTTCCCAGAAAAGTCTATCCTTGATATGTTCACTTTAACTGGTGACGGATTTTCTTCCCTGTCAAGTTTATCCTTGATATGTTCATCCTAACCGATGACGGATACTCTCACCCTTGCTCTTCTGCCCAGTAACTGGTAGTTGTAAATCCTATTTTTCCGCATTTGTCCCCAACAAGGCTATTCTTACCCAGTAACCGGTAATGAATACTCCCTCCTGGTGGTTCCTAGTGAGTCATCCTTGATATGCTCATCCTAACCGGTGACGGATGTTCTCCCTATCAGACTTTTATTATCTTCTTACCCAGTAACCGGTAGTAGATAATAGATTTTTTCTCCTCCTGTGTTGAAGTTTATTTCTCCCCAGCTGAGTTGAGTGCGCATTTCCTTAGTGAAATCGTTTTTCCCCTGCACGAGTCGGGTACCTCAATTTTATCCTGACATATTTGTATCCCCTGCAGATGTTGTTATTTCCCCGGCTGAGTATTTCCATTTTGTATGGAATTTCTCTAGTCCCTCAGTAGTTTTAAGTCGTAGTTTGGCCTACGCATAACTCCTTTTTATCCCCTAGAGTCTCTGTCTCCCCAGCGAGTTTTCCTCACGTAATGCATTATACTCCTGCGGACTTTCGGTCTCTCCGATTTCTTTTTCCTTTGTGGCAATATTTCCCCACAAAGCCTTAAATTTTGCATTCACTCATATGTATCATGAGGTCTCTTAGGGACCAAAATTTGTTTCTCTATGTTGTTATTTAAGCCCATTCTACTGAGTCGAGCCGAAGATTTTAACCTTCACCTCCTCAGTTAGAATGTCCTCAAATAGGGGCAGCTGTAAGACCCCAATTTTGACCCTAAGATCCCTCATGCAAATCCATCATAAGCATTAGCATTGGGATCATGACTTGGCATCCTCTTTACCCCTCTTTCATTGGGTTTTTTTGGGAGAGATCACCAAGCACTTTGTGATTATATCATACTTGTATATTATCATTTTACTAACTAAAATACCAAAAATATGTCTTTGCATTTGCTTAACTCTTTTGTAGGTAGGGCATGATCTCATCGATTTATCAAGTTCACATAGAGGGTTTAAGACCCTCATGAACAAAGAGCACAACCAAGAATTGATTCAATAACGGTTATGAGCATCATATATGAGTCCCAATGATTTCTAACTGATATATTGATCAAGTTTTCTTCAAGAGTTTGAAGGTGATTTACCTTGGAAACCCTAGTTTGACTGGGTATCTTGAGTAACTTCTCCAACAAGCTATCTCATCAATTGATCAAATTTATCAAGGGACACTTAAAAATTAATCATCTTATGCATATATGATCTACCATGAGCTAATAAAGTCAAGAGAATTGGAAATTAGAAAGTTGGTTGATGGTGGTTGGCCAGATGATTTCATCTGATCAAAACTGAGTCTCCCTAGACCCTATCTCCTATAATTTTCACCATATGAAAATTATTCCAAGAGAAAACTTTATCTAAATGACAGTCTAAACAACTTTCATGTTTATACGTAGAGCTAGTTTTGCTTGGAAAATCATTTTCTATGTTTAAACATTATTGGTCATTTTGTCTAAACCCTAATTCGAAAGTCAACTTCCCAAGGCCATAACTTGCTCAATTTTTATGAGATGAAATATTTCCAAGTTGCACAATCAAATTCAATGTGTCTAATTCGACTTTTATGTTTGGAGTGGGAGTTAATTCAACTTTTTTGAGCATGTGATATGAGGCTACATTATAGGTCACTTTTGACCCATACCATTGATCAAGTGATTTTTCCAAACTTCAAAAATGCATAACTCTATCATTTCAAATCCAAATGACATGAAATTTGTGACCATTTTGAAGGTATTTGAAAGAGATTCAACTTTTATGAAGACACTTTTCTCATTTGAAGTTCATGTAAAAAGTTAAGCAAGGTGGAATATTAAGACATATGGCTTGACACTTAGAAAAATTTTGATATGTCAAAAATTTCCAAACTTCCACCTCAAATTTCTCCACGTTCCAAGCTCCAAATGAAAAAGTGTTGAACATGAAAGTTGTTCCTCTTGATCTCATATTTCCAAAGAGCTCAAATTCATTCATTTTGGACAAGAAATGCATAGGCTGCACATGGCTTAAACAGGGTGACATCACTTGGCAAGGATCAAGCTTCAAACATCAATGTGCATTTACCTTGCAATCCATGCTGACTTCAGAGCATCTGATGTTCATTTTTGGACCTCTAGCAATCATTTCATGGGCCTATGCGTGCCCATGCACCATTGCATCACCATTTTCCAAAATTGGAAAGTGAAAGAGAGTGTGTAATTATCAACCATTCCAGCTATAAATAAAGCTTCAATTGCTCCGAAATTCACACACAATCGCGCAAGCTTTGATCCCCCATTTCAAACCCTCAATTCTCAAAGGATAATCCTGAAAAATTCTCTTGAATTTGAGCTTGAATCTCCACTGTTTTGGAATTCAATTCTCCAGGAATCCATAGCTTTTTAACCATTCAATCCTCTTCCTGCATGCAAGTGGAGTGAGTCCAAGCACAAGCAAGATCAAGACCAGTTGAATCCAGACCTCCATTGAAGGTATTTTTCAGAAGTTTTGAACTCTTCGATTCTCTCAAATTCTTGCTCAATTCTATTGATTCTTTAGTTGTCTGAAGTCCTACGAATGTAGGCAAGAAGATTGAGTTGCTTTGAGGTCAAATCAAAGCAACTCAGCTCATGTACCTCAAATTTCAATTCCATGTATCTCTCAATATACTTGGAATTGGAGTGAATGGAGGTCAGATTCGAGCTCAGTGCCATTTTTTCTTCAAGATCATGTCCTTGTTTTTCATTATGGTGATGGTTCATGATGGACCAGTCCGGTGAGGTCCACCGGAGAAGATGACCGGAGCTCTGGCTCCGGCGATGAGTTGGCTAGCATCTGAACCACAGGATCCATGTGTTTTGTTCTAATCCTGAGCGTTGGTTTTGAATACCACATTTTCCACGCGTTGACTAAGGTACATGTGGATAGCGCGCTAGGGACCATTTGATCTGCCACCTCAATTAATGAGGGAGATCTGATGGTCCACATGATTTAGATTTTCTAAATTTTTATTTTAATTGCATTTTCTTCAATAATTCATATTAAATTCAATATTGATCCAAAAAATATGAGACTTTCACCAAAAAATTTCAAATATTTTTCTCTTTCATATTCTGATTTAAAAAAAAAATTGGATCATTATTAATATTTTTCATGAATTAATTGATTTTGCATTTGTTTTTAATTGTTTAAAAATATTTGTAATTGTCCAAAAATTATGAAATTTTTTCTCCAAGGTCCTTTGACCATGTTTGACCTATGATAAATCTCATGGCCATTTATTTGGTGTTTTGATGAGATTTTAGGAATTGGACAAAACATATTTGATTTAAATGCATTATTTTAGAATTTTTAATTGAATAAATGCCAATTAAATTTTGTTGACCATTTGTATTGACTTGTATGAGTTTGCTTATTGTTGTTGGTCCTTGGTCAAGGTTGATTTGACTTTGTTAAGTTAACACCATTGGATTTAGGGGATTGAGAAAATGTACATTCTATCTCTCAAAATGAATGAATGATATTAATTTGGTAAAAGACCTCCTTTGATCAATTTGTGATCTTATTCATCCCCTTCCCACTTCATCTCATTCCTCTTCTTAATTCATTCATGCTATTTGGTCTATGACATTTCAAAGTCCTAATGCTAGTTGATTGAAAAATTGACATGAGTATGGATGAGATTAGGCCACACCCTTTGCATATTCCTTTTTGTGTGTGGTATGTTTCATGAGCATAGTCCATTATACTATGTCTCTAATATGCATTAACACCAAAATTTTATTGCCCGACCTCAAATAGTTATGACTTCTACATAAGTCCAATTACGGTTGCTTAACATAGCGCTAAATTTTTGACATAAAAGGCATTAGCGTTCTAGTTAGTGAGATTGTAAGTCTCCCCTCTTTCATGGTATTGTGTGGAAACTTGGCCTTCTTTCCTTCCTTTGGATGATGTTTTGGTTCAAGGATCCATGCTTGTGATAAGTGGGTTGAGTGTTCTCCAAAGAATGTCTTGAAAAGCAAAAGCAAAACAAAATTAACCTCTAACCTACTAACTATTGACTTTTAATTTCAAGCTTTTACTTTAAAGCAATTTAATTTTTGCACTTTATTTCATTTGCCATTGTACATATCATTCTAATTGTTTATGTTAATGCAATTTTCACTTTGTCCATTGGGACCATATTGTCTGATATATTTTGTTTGTGTTACTTTGTTTGTTTTGTGGTCTTTGACCATTAATGTACATAATAATAACAAAAACCCTAAAAAACTTTTGAGTGGACTGTCGGCTTGTTCTTGAACAAATGGACTTAGAATCTAGGCAACCTCCCTAAGCTAATGGACTTGGCCAATGCCAACTTGTGGAAGAACCAAGTGCTTGCCATTTGAAAATTCATCTGATACATCTTTAAAGATCTCTCTAAGATTCACCTGCAACATGATCATTGTGAAGCTGTTATTTTGAACCTATGACTTGTGGAATTCATCTGTTACATGAGTTATTTTGAAGAAGATAATGGAAGGGATAAGCTTGGATGAGGCAATCTTTATTTGATGCCTTGCTCTTCAAGGTAATATAATTGTGCACTTGTGTGTTGCTTAATTCTAAAAGTCCAAGGGAATTCTGGGTTTCTATTGACATTCTTGTCTATTGGATTGCTACCCATTTGGTCAGATCTTTTCAACTCTAAACTTTTAAATTTGTGCATAGGGTAGTCTCTTCATCTTCTCCCCATTTCTTTAATTTCAAAATCTCTCCCTCCATTTTCAAAATCTTCTTTGTGTGAACTATTTTTGTGCTAAACTTAGACCACTTTTGCAAAAAGATAGAAACTTTGGCCTTATGCCATTGCATTTTGAAATTTATTTTCTTAAATCAAACTTGTAAATAAACTTAACTATACTTGACTTAAACTTTCAAAAAAAAGCCAAAAAGAACTAATTCATCCAAATCATTTTAGGCCTTTGTGTCTTTCAAACTAAATTTTTATTAAAAGCAATCCATCCATTTTGAAATTTGTATCACGAACTACGAGGTTTTGATCCCTCATTTTTATGTTGGTACGTAGGCACAAGTCCGAAGGTCTTGTCAAACACAAAAATATAATTAATGAGTTCTTTTCTCATCTCCCGATTCTATTTGTTTGTAAACATCACTTTGTACAAAATACATATGCACACAAAAAGGGCTCCGTAGGAGTACCTAGGACACTTTGGGTGCTAACACCTTCCCTCTGTGTAGCCAACCCCCTTACCTGTGATCTCTGACTTTTTATTAGTTTTGATTTGAAAACTTCTTACTTTTTGGGTTTTGTTCATACTTTTTCCCTTTTCCCTTGGAAACAATAAAATCGCGGTGGCGACTCTTGTTAATTGATCTCTAGCTTGTCAATAGCTTGATGATCCTGAATTTCTCGCTACAGCTTCTAAGTAAGCAGAAGTTACACAATATAAGAACAGAAAAATATTCCACACTTAGAGCAACAACTCGTGTGAAAGAGAATTCGAAAGAATGAAAGAGTTTTGAGTTTGATTGCAGTATTCTTGTGTGCTTCGTTCCTTTGTTATGAAGATGATTCATCCTTTATATAGAGATTTTGATGAAGAGACTGTTGGAGGAGGAAATCTTGGCAATGATGGACTTTTAATGTAATTAATCTCTTTGTCCTGTCCATAGCAATTTTGGGGCGCGTTAACTTTCTTCCAAATAGAGATTCTTTCCAAAAGTGGAAGACTTCGCAACTAAGTCTTGGTGAATCGTTCTGAGTTAGAATGTGCAGAGATCAGATGTTTCTGTTCAGCGTGTGTATCTTCAGATAGTTGCTAAAGGTTGATTGACTTCAGAGGTTTTTGATGTCTTTCTAATAGTGATTTCTTCATAGTGAAAAAGCATCAGACCCTAGAGTGCACTGTTCAGATTCAGAGCATCTGAAAATTCTTTCTACGTAGAACTTTGTGCACTTCCTTTAGTTTATAGTCAGAGCATGTGCTTGAATAACTTCTAAGTGGTCATTCTGAACTTGCGTGTATATCAGATATATGTTTATCTTACCCTTTTTGGAATAGAGTCCTGCACACTTAGATAAATTATGTTAGGGTAGCAATTTGTTTCATCCTTTGTTATCATCAAAACCTTAGAGATGAATTATAGATATATAGTCTTGTTCTTTCACCTTCCTCATTAGGGTCGTACGAGAACCTCACTTGGTGATAGATTCTCTTAAGGGGATTGATGACTGTCGTTCTTTCGGAGTAAGCATCCTTTCCTTTACTAGAGTTTGTGACCCTAAGAACCCTTTGTAGAACATTTAACTGTGGCCATTCTACACCGGTGGTCACGTAGTATAGGCCACCGAGGTGCCTTCCTCGTAAGGGTCGATACAAAAATCTCACTTAGAGTAGATGACTTTGATGGAGCAATCGTTTGACAAGTAAATTGACATAAGCGGCTGACAGTCAAGGAAGTCCATGACTCTAGGGGAAATATCTTACACCCAATTTCCTAAAAGCCCTATGTCATACAAAGCGAGAACTTTGGTTTTTAGAGCAGTCATTATTAAACTTCATGCTTTGTTATGATGGTCCGAAACCTTGAACCCATGCCTAAGATTCGTGGAAATAAATAAAACCAGTCATTCATTCATACATACGCTCATTCATCATCAAATTAATAATCATAGCTCTAAAGATTTTCGTTTGTTCAAACACCGAATTACAAGACCTTTTACCTACACAATCATGGATACCTCAACAAGGAAAAGCATTTCTACCTTCCAATTTAAGAGTCCTGACATCAGGTCATTGAATGTCCTTAGCTTAAAACAAACAACCCTTAAAGATAACAATTTTAAAGCCAATTTTGGGAACATCATAGATCTTATGACCAAGAAAGTTGATTATGATGTTATCACTACAATGGCCCAATACTAGATGTCCCCTTGAGATGCTTCACTTTCCCCGACTTCCAAATCTCTCCAACCTTGGAAGACCTTGAGAGACTCCTCAACCAATCAATCAAAGAATACAACCCTTTTCCCAAATTGGAAGAAGGTTTATGCTTGACCGAGATCTCACTCGCCTTGGGTAATAACGCTAACAAGCTAGTGGCTAATTGGGGCATTAAAGTATCTATCAAGGGTTTAACCCAAAAGTTCCTCGAAGCCCATGCTTGGGAGATGTTAAAGGAAGATATACTCGACTTCTATCGTGCAACCTTGGCACTCCTGATTCATGGGATTATTCTATTCCCAAATGTATACAAGTTCGTGGATCACATGGCGGTTGAAGTCTTTCTAACAAAGAATCTGGTGCCTTTTCTACTTGTCGACTTCTATCATACCTTTCATACAAGGCATGAGAAGAAAGGAGGAAGTTTCCCATGTTGTTCTCCTCTGTTGCACCTATGGATGAGAGCCCGCATGCCTCAAAGTGGACATTTTTCTTAAAGTAATTTAACATGACCACAAAGGTTCGCATCTCTCACCGCCAGTTTAACTCTATGGTTTAACAGAGAATGGGATACAAAAGAAGTCATTCTAAGATACGGAGGGTTCCCAAACATACCCGTATTGACCAAGAATGGGGTAAGAAGAACATCCTAGCTAAGGAACCATACTTTCTTTGGGTAAAAGAGAGTGTTAGGGTTGTTAAGATGTCATTTTTGTTTTACCCTTCTTCATTCCCGTTGATGCCCGAGCCCGAGCTTATCCTTTAAGAGGACATGACAAACTTACCAACCAAATCCAAGAGCTTGAGTTAGAGAACACTCAATTATGAGTCCAACTCGATCATGCCAAGAAACGTAACCACGTCTTGGAAGATAAGGGTACGCAAGTTTGTGAAAAAATTCGAAGATAGCAAAAAGAGGCTCTGAATAGCCGAAGGACAAAGAGTTTGGGTTGGTGGAGCTCTACAAGGAGATAATTCTGAGCTAGACTTCCGCAACGACAAGTTGGATCAAGCGTTCCGAACTATTAAGGACCTTGAGAAGACTGTCGAGAGGTCGAATGCTATGAAGAACGAAGCGAGGGAGGATTATGAAGCCCAAATCCTCGAGCTTAGTACCACTCTCGAGGAGTGTAAGGACCTCCTATCTAAGGAACAACTAGAGAGAGAAAAGATTCACTGAAGCTTCTTACGCGAGCAGTTCAACCTTGGACGAGCTTGTGAACAAATCAAGAACCTGAAGAGGGGGATCTATGACCAAGCATATGTGGAGTTGCAAAACAACTGTAGACATTGGGAGGTGCGTTGTCGTGGAGCCGAAGCTGCCATCTCTAAAGGGATGAAATAATCCACAACCTCCAAACCCTTTACAATGAGTGAATGGACAAATATGCCAACATGGAAGTAATGACTAACTATGCCCTTCAAGACTTTCCCGACACATTGAAGGAGGTTGATCTGATTATGTCCTTAGAGAATACCCCTGAGGAGGTCTATCTCTTCATCAAATTTTGCAAGAAGACGATGGTCGAACTCATTACCGACATTGAGGCTCTCCGTAAGTATTAAGGGGTACTTTTAGGGTTGACATATAGTTAGTTTATTTGTTCCCACTACTTGTAATTTTCAACTTCCATGTATTGTAACTTATTTTCCCTTCAAAGGATGAATAAAGCTTTGTGTTTTTCTCTATTATGTTTTACTTTATCTTTAATTATGAACGTAAATCATTAAATATTTATTGCAATGAATAAACATGATTAACTAAAAGAGCTTTGGATTAACATAAAAAACAAACAAAAAATCATACAAAATTTGCATCTTTCAAAACATAAAACCTTATTCGTCCACCCTTTTCTAACCAGAACCACTCTCTAAAGCTAACTTTCCGGTACAATACGTGAAGACACCAACAAGTCATTGTTGAGCAACATCAGAAAAACCAAGTCGCACTTCAATAGGATGTATCCCAAGTGAGGTCCCAGATGGGCAACTTATGGAAACGATCCAAGCGGTCGCAAAAGGCCAAGAGATTATGGCGAAGATGTAAGAAGACATGAACCAGCATGCTAGTGCTGCCAATCCTCCAATTCCTCCGGTGGTCGAGAATCTGATCCCTCCTCTTCAGGTTGACCCTCCAATACACATAGGCGCACCCGGCGGTGTCCCGCACGTCAATATTCACCCTCATGTTGTCAGAATAGATGATCAGCATGATGCTTTCGTCAGTCCTAGGGCTGCCTCTCAATATGATGTTTTTGGTCCAGCGACTAATGAGGTAGAGAAAATGGTAAAGGCAATTGAGGAGAAACTTAAAGCAATGGAGAGTACTGATGCATTGGGTCTTGATGCAACGGAAATGTGCTTGGTTCCTGGCGTGGTTACCCCAGCCAAATTCAAAGTCCCATACTTTGAGAAGTATAAGGGAAACAATGACGCTAGGACCCACATCAGAGCCTACTGTCAGAAAATGGCTGCCTATTTTGATGATGACCGATTGTTGATGCATTTTTTCCAAGATTCACTTAGTGAGGCATCCCTCAATTATTACATGCAATTGGAGGGAACTCACACTCGTACTTGGAGAGAGATGGTTGAAGCTTTCCTCAAACACCATCAGTACAACACTGATATGGCTCCGAACCGCACCCAGTTGCAGAATTTAACACAAAACTTTGAGGAATCCTTTAAAGAGTACGCTCAGAGATGGAGGGAGCTAGCATCCCGAGTACAACCGTCGTTGTTGGAAAGACAATTAATAGAAATGTTAATGGGAAACGTATAAGGCTCGTACCTTGATAGAATAGTGGGAAGTGCCTCCTTCGGATTTCCTGATTTGGTGTTGGCTGGTGAAAGGATTGAGAACATGATCAAGATGGGAAAAATTCAAAACTCTACAAGTACATCCGACGTAGCTAAATAATCTTTTATTCCCTATGGAAAGAAAAGATAAGGTGAGACTAATGCAAGCATTTGTCCGATCAAGGGCTTCAGCCTATCAAGTTGCATATCAACAAGTGGCCATCATGGCCCCCGTTCAACCAATTCAACAACAATTGTTTACTATTCTTGTTCAACCTCAACAATAACAATAACAATAACAACACTACAAACAACCTTAATAACAATGTTATCCACAATAGCAACGACAACATCAACAACCCTAGTATCAACAACAACAAAGAGCAAGAAGGCCTGAAAGAAGGTTTGATCCGGTTCCTATGTCGTGCAACCATATTTTACCATACTTACTAAGAGGGCCACTTGTACAACTAAGGGAGTTAGGACTGTAGTACCCCAAAATTTTCCCTCCCTTTTTCCTCACATCTCCATCTAACTGTTTGACTAGGGTTCAATTGCATACATTAATAACTCATGCATAAGCAATATTCATTACCATGGATTTCAAGTGTTTGACTTGCAGGGCTTTGGTTTGTTCGTGCAATAACTGGAAATGCTTGGTTTGGACTTGTACTAAGGCCCTGAGGCCTCCAAAACCCTAATCTCCTACGATCTCAGTGTGTCGCACTCAGCCTCTTGTGTTTGATCCATTCATTTTGTCCCCTGGGTGCTTGAGTCTTTTGGTCATAATCCAAGCCCTTGACTTCCATCCACTTTCACTCATTGTCATACCACTATGGCATGGTCCATAACCAAGACCAAAATCACATAACACAACCATTGTTAACCTACAGTTCCCAATCATGATAGTTATATATTGTGCCTTAGCCAACATCGAAGCTAATTTCATTCAAATTACCACCTGCACTAGCCAGTCATAAAACATCACTTGAACCACCATTTCCACTAAATTAACCAATTAACTAACTTCCAACTCAAAGAGTTAACTGCCTAAACTCACCGAGTTCATCCCAACTAACTCCATACCTCATTTAACTAACTCCAAGCCATATTGATCCTAAGCCTAATCACTATAAATTCTCATCTTCACCATCATTTCTGGGTCCTCACCACTTTTTCTGCAAACATCACCTTCAACTTTTCTCACTTCATCTTCTCCATTTCTTCACCCTACACCAAAGCTCAAACCACCATTGGAGAAAGCTTCACATTGAAGTTTATTATCAATTGAGCTAAACCTCTTCCACTTAATAATCATCCTTACATTCACATGATCAACACCAACAACAACAATTCAATTCAGAATTTTTCAGAGTTGATTCTTGAAGAGGAGGAGTTCGTAGTAGAAGGAAAAGATTAAAGGTTCAAAGTAGCATAATCTCTGGTTTTCTCTTCTTCATTTTCATCACTTCCAAATTGCAACAAATTCCAAGACAATCCTTTGTCTTGTAGGTTGGTGAATGTTCATATTTCATCTGTGCTTGTTTGCTGAATTTTTATACCATATTGTAGCTTCTGTAGTGGAGAATCAAAACCCCAAGGTTTTAACCAAAAGTTCCAAATCACTTCTGGCAATTTCATCATCCCTGGAGGGGTCTGCAACAATTGGGTCGCTGTGGATATTCCAACAGTTGTCCATAAGTCAACGTAATGATCACTTTGTTTAAAAACCCTTCTCCCATGCCAAAAGAAGGAGTGATAACATTGTTGGCAACATAAGTACAATGATATTTTCATTCAATAAATTCATGTTAAATGTTTGTTTTTCCCATTTATTTTCCCTTTTTGTTTTTGCATGAAATTGGTGATCACATAAAACCTCAAAATGGAATAAAATCAATCTTTTCATCTGCATAATGATTTGCCTTGTTTGAATTCTAAATCTTTTCATATCCAAAGTCATTATGCAGGTTGATTTCTAAACCCATTGAACATAATGACCCAACACCATCTCCCAATTTTGAATTCCTTGTATTTGAGGCAGAGGAAGATGATGTTGAAGAGATTCCTGATGAGATCACCCGGCTACTTGAGCATGAAGAGAAGATTATTCAGCCGCATCTTGAGAATCTGGAAACAGTCAACTTAGGGTCTGAAGATTGTGTGCGAGAGGTAAAGATCGGGGCACTTCTGGAAGAATCTGTTAAGAAGGGGTTGATTAAGTTGCTACGAGAATATGTCGACGTCTTTGCTTGGTCGTATGAAGACATGCCTGGTCTAGATACTGATATTGTGTAACATTTCCTACCTCTAAAGCCTGAGTGCATGCCTGTAAAGCAGAAGCTCAGAAGAACTCATCCCGATATGGCAGTGAAGATCA